>NW_025110043.1:154935-188220 GCF_011392965.1 Frieseomelitta varia | reverse complement strand
ATATGTTTCCTTGCTATTGACAATTTGGAATAAATATGTCAGTATTTATGGTATTGCCAGCTTCCGATAAATTCGTATCACCAGAATCGAAAAGGTTATGATTTAATTAAATTATTATCCAGTTGTTGGATAAAATTACATGAGAGTAACGTTATCATTTTAAATTTATCATTTTACGTTCCATGGAAATTATTGTGAAGCAAAATTCGCATATCGTCTTTTGCAGGTTATAAGTACAGCAGCATCATACTTTGCATTATTAAAACAACATTCCGTTTCGTGATATATATTAATTGTGACAGTGTACACACATAGTGTAAACATTTATATGCTATAAATTAAATTGATTAGAAAAGAATATAATTCTCTAATGATAAAATCAATTAATCAGCTTTCATGAGATACATATACATAAGATGTACATAATCTAATCGTACTAAAATTTATTAAATATAAAAAACTTTCAAACTTACACATAAGGAGAAAATAATGACTATACAATGTCTCATTACTGAATTCGTAATATAAAGAGAAAGAAAGCGATACAAGCTTTTAATAAAAAAAAATTTATTTTATTTTATTAATATTCTATCGATAAATGCATATATAAATTTTCAAATGTAAATATATATATATGTATATTTTCAAGTGAGAATATTCACATTTTGCTATCGTTAAACTAAACATTTAATTTATCATCAAACATTTAATCTTTCGTTTTAATGCTTTTTTCTTACTTAATTAAAATCTTATTTTTAAATTAATTAAATACATTTTAATATAAATTTTAAAATAAATTAAATTAAATAAATAAATACACAGTAGAATCTCGATTAACCAGTGTAATGGAGGAATAAGCAATCTGAATAATAAATCGAAATTCAACGAATAATCGAACTCCGAAGAGAAATAACTAAAAATGTTTTTTTTCTATATAAAATTTCTTTCAATCAATATATTTAATTTTAATAAACAACTAATTATTTATTTCAATATTTTAATTAGCTCGAATGATTAAAACACAATGAATATTTCAACTTATAGGTAAATTTCTTCGCCAATTAATTAATTAATTCAACTTACAATTAGTCATGTCGCAGACGAATCAGATCACAAGCAAATGCACTACCTCAGTAGATCTTCTTTCGCCATAGAATGCACTTTTTCACTTTCTAAAAACACAGTGGAACTTACAAACATGTTTCTTATCCTGCATGCGAGATTTAACATGCTACATTTCCCTTTAACAAAAACGGCACAGCTGTTGACAGTAGTCTGATTTCACACACTAATTCTGGGTCTCTTTAGACTCAGAAATCATGCATAATACATCGATCCGGTTAATATACTGGCTTCCAAATAATAAAGTATAGTAGAGTATCCAGGGACTGTGATCGAGCGTTCTGTTATATTTCCTTTCCCTCTTTTCATTTCTTTCCCTTCTTTATTCTCCCTTTCTTCCGACGAATAAAATCCGTACTCTAAAATTACTACGAAGAACACGATTAGTGAATAAGGGATGCCGATAGATCAAAGTGATTGATCGTCCCCGATCAATCAATGCGAATACGGGTAAAACGAGTTCAATATCCGAACCGAGTTCAGCCGGTTGTTAACAATACGATATGAGTTTTCGCAAGACCAACGACGTATCTATCAGCTTGACGTCCATTTTTATGAAACTTGTGGGACTGTGGATAGCGGCCAACAAGTCCGAGCAACGCGTTAGAAACATTACGGTGGGTTACACGATGATAGCGATCATCTTCGGTACGTGGATACAGATTACCGATATGTGTTACTCTTGGGGCGATTTTAGTGTAAGTACACAATTAAGAAATTGATATACCACTCCGGGACGAAAAGATAGCACACTCTGTTCTCATTTTCTTACGTATCATGTATCGTAAAATAGAGAGAATGTGTAGATTATTACATCAGTATTCTCTTAATATGTCTTGTATGTCATTACCGAATGTCTTTCTTTCCTTTGTGTGTGTTTAACATGTCCGTTATAAATTAGTACAAAAATAACTTGAAATTAAAGCAAAATTTCTTTATTCTTAGTCCATGTTTCTTTATGCCTATTGACATGCTACGTGCTAAGATGATCTTATTTAATGTTACTTGGTTTAATAGTTTCTCTTCTAAGAACATACCTTGAACGTTAATCAAGGTGTTGCTGCACTCTAAAATTTCAAAACATTCTAATTGTTCGTGTAATTATATTTCTTTCTTTTTCACAGATCGTCACATATTACATGAATGTCTAATATTTTTGTTTAAAGACCTGTATTTACATCACATGCAATCTCTTATCGTTATCGATGGCATTTCTCAAGATACTCGTTCTGCTCGCTCACAAGGAAGATTTTTTCCGTTTAATTTTGTACTTGCAAGAGAGGTTTTTGTATGCGGATTACAACGACTATGAGAAAAGAATTATAATCGGCTGTAAACGAAAGTGTATCTTCTTCGTTTCATTCTTGACCATTTCCATCATGGCGACTCTTGGTGCTTACGTTCTTAAACCAATTATCGGTAAGTCGATTAATTAAAATTTTTTTATAAATATTACGTTGAACGGAAGACCAATTATAATTTATCCAAAAGTGGTAATTTATTCAATTTTATGGAGTGAGAGTGCAGCAGGTAGGATGAAGCACTTCCCCCTCCTATGAAGTTTTTACTTCATAACATATATACTTATATATTCATATTTTGCTATAAAATAATTGTCTTATTTTTTTCTGTGAACATATATAAAATAAATATTTTTATAACTGATGCCGGCTTTTCTCTCCAATATTTTTTTTTTTCGTACTAGCAGATAGAACAAACATTCCGCATAAATCGCGGTTTTAGGAATTAAAATGCATTATACTAAGAAGATAATAAAGAATCATTGAAAATCTGGCGAATATCTTGATTAATTGTGTCGTGTAGTATTAATGTCCAAATTGATCGTAAAAATGAAACAAATTTTCCGTTCAATCCAATGTGATCTAATTTACAATCCACTATCCTCATTAATACAATATATACAAAGATGAAATCATTTTCTTTTTATTTTACACAAAAGATTTATCACATCACCTGTATTTCCTTCTCATAGGGAGGAATACTTTGATATCTACATACGAAATAATAAAAAAAAAAAAAAGAAACAAGCTACTTGAACATCTATTTCAGCAAATATTTCAAGAAATGCATCAGACAGGATACTTCCATTCAACATGTGGGTTGACTTACCACTGACTGTAACACCATACTACGAAATAACGTTTGTCCTACAGGTATTGTCATATCATCACTCTGTTATCGTCATTATTTCATTAATTTCACTACTAAAAACAAGAAAATACTTAATAATCACTCAATAATATTTAATAACATTTAGTAATCACCCAATAATATTTAATAATGTTATTTGAACAAAATTCACAGGTTTTGTCCTTGTATCATATCGGGATAACTTATTTTTGCTTCGACAATTTCTTATGCATTTTAAATCTACACGTGGCTGCTCAGTTTCGAATATTGCAATACAGAATTTCCAATATAACGGATTTAATGAATAGAGAGACGCTAGAAATAAATCAGACATTCAAAGCGAGTTCATCGTGCTTCGCAAACAAATATTACGAAACATTTAAAAAGTGTATCCGGCAACATCAAGCGCTTATAGCATATTGCAAGAAACTGGAAGAAGTATTCAATTTGATCGTTCTCGTACAAATACTGGTTTTTAGTATGATGATTTGTCTCCACGGATACCAAATATTGATAGTTAGTATAATATTTACTATGATGGCCAATTACCGGTTGACATAATGCTCATTTTCACTAAGTAATTAATAATGTCGATTATTTACACAAAATTAGCACAGAGACGTAGAAAACAAGCATTATACAACTGGATAAACAGTAAAAAATCTAACAGCAAAAACCTGACAATGTGAAAAAAATTATTATTTAATCCATATTGGCCAATGTGTCATAATAACTTGTAACAAAATCTAATTTCTAGTCTAAAATCGTAGAAGTAAATACGTGTGAATTTTTTTAACGAAGATTGTCTTCATATTTGTCGATCACAGGCAAAAACATCGAATATAGTACGCACGATCTTCATCTGTCATATATCAGGGTGTCTATGCCAATTACTAATGTTCACCTACAGCTGCGACTGCATCATACGAGAAAGCTTAAACATAGCCATCGCTGTGTATAGAGGACCTTGGCCATTTTTGCCATCGACCACAAGCGGAAGGATGATGCGGAAGGATTTGACTATCGTTATCATGAGATCCAGCATACCTTGTTACCTAACAGGCAGAGGTTTTTTCATCGTGTCCCTAGAAACATATACAAGCGTAAGTAAAATTTTAACTATCGAGCCAGAAATTCATTTCTGTCACGATCCTTTGAAAGCGGCCCGAAGACTGCAAATCGTAGGTACCATTACAGTAGAATTTCGTTTATATGACAATGTGTAAATAGTATTACGTCGATGCCGTTTTCAATTACATTGCCTTCGTTTATTTCAACCAAATTTCAGTGAATTCCCAATTAAATAAACACTTGGTGATTAAATCCACTTATTGGAATCTAAACTAAATAAAACCGATATAATAAGAAACAAAAACGAACAAAAACGATTTAATTAAGAATGATGAATGATATAATTATAACAATATATATAACGATAGTTATTATTATAAATATAATTATAATATATTACAATTAATATTATATTAATAATAATTATTATATGATAATAAAGAGCCAATCCAATTTCCAACGATGCTTCACTATCTAAATTTTTATCCCTAGCTGCACCGCTATCACATCCTTTTACTCAAAGCTCTCCCTGCCGCTTCACTATGGACACCCACATTAAATTACGTTGGCTTGTTTTTTCTTTCACCATAAGCTAGTCAACATATAGTAATTAATTGTTCATCTTGTTTGTTACAGGTTTTAAGTACCGCGGCATCGTACTTTACGTTGCTAAAACAGAGTGTAGAAACAATTTCGTAATATATGTTAATCGTAAACAATGTATCTTGTACATAAAGTAATTGGTTGCTGTACATTAAAAATGAGTTTTCAATGAATAAATAAATTTAGTCTGGCAATTTTCTATCGACGAAGATACAGATATCTCATTTGCGTATATACACATTTGGATTCATTACTTCAGCATTATTTTATCAAAAAAATATTCATAGACTACTCACTGTCCCTGGATCATTTATCTCTTTCGAAAACGGGAGCTTCTTTTCTCAAACCACACACGAGACTTTAACGTCAAGCTCCATCGCCACATTCAACCACTACCCACCTACTACCACTCTTTTCACCACCCAATCCCTCCCGGGGATTTTGAATCATGCATAACTGATTGATTACATATATTACGTCCAGCATATATACCTGCAATTGCACGATCACGAATAGATACATCGTAATGGTTCTTTTATCTTTTGTTCTATCGTAGAACAGTTTAGTAATATTAACTTATAAACGAATAGAGGGCGACCCGCAGATCAAAAGCACGACGACATCGAAGTATATTCGAAACTTTTCGCTAATTAATAGATCGTATCCGATAGATTGAAATCCAATATGAGCGCGAAACATCACAAAGACATTTCTTTCAGATTAACAACTTTCTTTCTGAAAGTCGTCGGCCTGTGGTTAAGCACTACCCGCGTTGAAAAGTGGCTAAGAAATGCCGTAGTGGTGTATACTATTTTAACAATCATCTTCTCTGCGTGGATACACTCGAGAAATCTTTATTTCTCTTGGGGAGACTTTAGCGTAAATATAGGAAAATTTTTACATGTCTAACGATTGTAACTGTGACCACGGACTTTTATGAATTTATATTATATTTAAATTTTGAAAAGTGCAATTGCACAAATGCACATGATATGAAAAGAAATTTATAATATCTCCACATATAAAATATAAAACAGATATAAAATATCTACAACAATGGTTTCTATAACATTTGATACCCGAAACAATTATATATACAGTTCTATGTTTTTTTTATAATATATCCAAAAATATGATTGCGTAAATATCTGCTTATAACTTTCTCAATTTTAATGTTTCAGATCTCCTCTTACATCGTGTGCAATTTATTGGGACTGTTCACAGTTTTTTTTAAAATAGTAACTATATTTATATACAGGGAGAAGTTTTTTCGTTTAATCGTACATATGCAGGAGAATTTTTGGCATTTCAGTTACGATCAGTACGAGAACTCGGTGCTAGCGAACACGAAACGAATGTGCATCTACTTCGTCTGCGTCTTCTCAATATTCTCTCAATTCACAGTTTTTTCCTACATAATGCGCCCAATTATATGTAAGTCTGTCAATCTGCGTTTCTCAGTTCATTTCGAAAGAAGGAATAAATTCGTAAATGATCAAATTTTAGCAAATATTGGAAAGAATAAGTCAGAAAGGATACTTATATTTGATATGCATCTGGATCTACCATTGTCTATCTCACCATATTATGAAATTATGTACTTGATACAGGTATAATCATATTGCTATTTTACACATAGATCCCAAACGACTTCGTGTATTTATGAATAATTTTTACTATATCTGTACCAGACATTGGCTTTGTATCAAAATGGCGTATGTTACCTTTGCATTGACGATATATTTTGCATTATGTGCCTGCACGTAGCTGGTCAGTTTCGTATATTGCAATATAGGATGGAAAATGTTCTAAGTCCAAAGGACAAAGATAAACTCGATCAGTACGCAAATGAAGATGCCTCGATTAAGTGCTACGCGATATTTAAAAATTGCATACAGCAACATCAAATTCTCATTGAATTCTATACCACGCTCGAGGAAATATTTACAATAATCCTACTCGGGCAAGTGTTAACGTTCAGTATATTAATTTGTTTCATCGGATATCAGGCATTTTTGGTTAGTACATCATATATGAAGCAGTATTGCTTTGATATTTCCTTTATTGAAATTTATAAGAATTTGAATTCAATCAAATTTATAAAAATTTCAATTCAATCAAATTTCTAAGAATTTGAATGAATTTTTATTTCAAGTCAAACATTTGGCTTGAACAATTAAAAAGTCCTCGTAGAAAACATTGTAAGTGTCAGACACCAAATTTTCAGTCATTCTAATATTCTAATACATACGTTCTACTTGAAAACAAAAATATTTCAAGAAAACGTACTTTTGCTTTTCCATGTACGAGTAATAGAAACAAACAAGCACGTATGATATTTGCAAATTTGAATAAATAAATTGCTTCCTAAGGCAAAAAAAAAATTTGATGTTTGACACAAACGTTGTTTTCTACAAGAAATATTTAATTATCGGTGACGCATCGCAATATACAGGTGGAGTTGCCACTTTCATGGCGCATTTCTCTTGTATTATACTTAACGTCTAACATATGGCAATTATGGATCTTCACGTACAGTTGCGATTTCATGGCGCAAGAAAGCATGAATATTGCTAATGCTGCATACATCGCATCATGGATATATTTACCAATGGACAGATTTGGAAAAATGATACGAAAGGGTTTGCAATTTGTAATAATGAGATCGAGACGACCTTGCTATCTCACCGCCTGCGGCTTCTTTCCCATATCCCTTGAAACTTTCACCAAGGTAATATTATTTATAATTCTTCCTATTTTCTACAGCATTAAAAAATTAGCCCCTTTTCGTTTCAATAATTTGTCTAATAAATTGCCACAATTTTTTCCAATTATTATAATAACTTAACGTCTACATATTACAGATTATGAGTTCCGCAATGTCATATTTCACTATACTAAAGCAGCGAACAGTGGATAGAGCGGCATAACTCCTCCAGGTTTCATGTTAAATGATTTTATGTATACACATACACGAGTAAGTGAAAAACTAAAGCCAAAAAATTTGTTTATTTCGATTTGATTTCCTCGCAAATCCGTGGAACTTTAGTAATACGTTTCTTAAAATAATTACAGAAATATTTAAACAAGTGATTAAGAAACACTTAATTACATAAAACAACAAAATATTCAAATTAAACAAACAAATATGAGTAATTTTAATAAATCGTAGAAATTTTCAAATTGCTTAGATTCTCTGTAATTTTTGAATTTTAAATTGAGCAACAGTATTGAATAAAATATCTATTAATATTAATTCTCATTATTATTAATTCTCATTATTTAAATAGTGTCAGATCCCACTCCTTACATTCTAATTATATATGTATAAATTAAATTTACTTTTAGTTTACTACATCATCACAAGCACGTTGCATGATGCAACGCCAATCTTAAAGAAGGAGAGCTCAAAGAATTTTATTACCTGCTTCAACATTAAAAAATTAATTTTAAAGTAGATCATGGTATTATACGACTTGTAATTTCATCAAATGCCATTTCATGTTCAGACAATACAAAAAAACAATTTACAATTCACTATACTTATAAAGTTTTCACAATACTTATTAAATTTATAAATTTTTTAGTGGAAATTTTTCTCTGATAAGCTGTACTGACGATAAATAATTAAAAAGAAATAATATATATTCGCTTCTCAATCAAATTTTGTCACTTGAAAATGGATCAAGTGGATAACGCTAATCCTAGATCCAACGCTAATCCAAGACCTTATTGTCAATGAACAGAATTTTTAACAGAAATTTTTAATGCTGAAAATTACTTAAAATTGTTCCTCCTCTTCCGTACCGGTTAACATTGCGATAAGGCTTTGCGTATCGATAAATCCTTTGTCATTAATATACATATTATCATACGCAGAATCGACCTTCTTCAGAGTGAATTTGTCACCGTATGTCAATATAGCGTGCCTCAATCTATGAGAAAAAATGAATAATGAGTTTTACAATTTAAAGGACTATTCAATTTGTCCTCCGAGATATTTCATAAATGTTGAATATTATACAGCAGAAGAGCAATTTCAGTCAATTTTCATGGAATTCTAAACTTTTCCACATGTCTTTTTTTCTCCTTTCTTTCGAGAAATAATTTTAGATTAATAACAGCCCTCATTGCTTATCTTTCACCATCAATTTCACCATCAATCTCCGAAATGTCTCGATCTATAAAACAAATTCATGCGCCACATAGTGTGCCCCTGCAAACCATGCAACTTTCATATAAAATGTTTTTTTATACTATTTCATATAACGCCTTTCATTGTAATTTTATACCACGACCAAGTTATACCGATTGCCCTGTTATCAAAATGTCACTTGAATATATTTCTTTAAACCCGGCAACTTTTTTCGGAATAAACATAGAAAACACGCTGGATCCAGCGCGTCTAGCTTTGATGCTACTCCGACTACTTGCTCTTGAACCAGATTCTTTAGGGGTACTAGGAGTTGATGGTTTTTTCTCTGCTGATGGAGGTGCCGGCTCCGATGAAAGAGGAGCTGGCTCCTCCTTCTTTTTAGTCTTCTTTTTCTTTTCTTTATTCGCCTGAAATTACGTATAATATTTATCAGAACAACAAGATTTAATAAAAATAAAAATTTTAGATAAACTTAGGCTTACTCTTTTATACCTTTTACTTCATTTACAAATAAACGCGTAATATGATTCAATTCCTCAAATATTAAAATACGTATTTTACCAGAAAAAATTAATTATTCTCCAATATTTAACTGTTATAAATGAAACATCTAATATAGAATATAGAAATGTTCAATTTGTAACGAATTTTGAAGAATTTTCCACATCTTTTTTGTAAGTATTTCAATTCTTCTAAAAGTAAAATAAATGAAAGAATGAACTCGATAAAATATTTAATATAGCTTGCTTGCAGAACGGAACCAAGGCAAAAGTAAATATACAAATCTTGATTACATTTCAGTTCTGCGGAAAGCGAATTATAATTGAAGTAATCATGAAACAAGCGCATATTTTTCCAATTATTATCTAATATTTGTTTGGCAGTGGGCTAGCTTGGACAACGTCGAAGAAAATTCGGAAGGCGTTGCTCATAAGAGTTAAAAATAGGATCTTTCTATCATCCGTAGTATAGTTGAGAAGAAGCCAAGACAAATATAGACCGTTCATCCCGTACAGCCTCTCAAGTTACTACGTAGTTACATAATTCTTTTGCTTTTACAATGCATCCAGCAAATACACAGAAGTACGTATCATCAACCAAATTTAATTTTGATAATACAGATTTTTATAAAAACAATATTCAATATACATTAAAAGCCTACTATCATAGATATGCGGTTACATTCAGATGCCAGCTAGTTAGAAATCCAATCAAGAGAAGGACTAGAACATCGCAAAGATTTATTAAAATCCAGCAGCACATGTAACAATTTAAACACACAGATTGGAAAGCAAATAATAACTTTCAACCACGGAGTGGCTAACAGCCAGAAATCTAACGAAGAACACTATTCACACTTCATTAACACAAACATGCGATGCATGGTGCAGGTTTGTACTCTGAATTCGTTCACTAAGCATGTAATTCCGACACAATTTATTTGATTCGTGTAATTTAATCGAATATTTTTTTTCCTCTCTTTGGAAATTTAGCATTTGTGTATATACTCATTTGGATTCATTATGTTAGCATTATTCTATCAAAATAATATTCACAGACTTCTCACTGTCACTGGATCATTTATTTCGTTCAAAACGGGAGCGCCTTTTCTCAAACGACACACGAGACTTTAACATTCCACGTCAGGCTCCATCGCCACATTCAACCACTACCCACCACCCAATCCCTCAAGGGATTTTGAATCATGCATAACTCATTGATTACATATATTACGTCCAGCATATATATTTGCAATTGCACGATCACGTCGTAATGGTTCTTTTCTCTTTTGTCTGTCTTTTTTCTATCGCAGAACAGTTTAGTAATATTAACTTATGAACGAATAGAGGGCGACTCGCACATCAAAAAAGCACGAAGACATCGAACTATGTTCGAAACTTTTCGATAATTAATGGATCGTCTCCTCTATAAATTCCAAATCGGTCGTATCCGATAGTTTGAAATGCAATATGAGCACGAAACATCATAAAGACATTTCTTTCAGATTAACAACTTTCTTTCTGAAAGTTGTCGGCCTGTGGTTACGCACTACCCGCGTTGAAAAGTGGCTGAGAAATGCCGTAGTGGTGTATACTATTCTAACAATCATCTTCTTTGCGTGGATATACTCGAGAGGCCTTTATTTCTTTTGGGGAGACTTTAGCGTAAATATATGAAAATTTTTACATGTCCAACGATTGCAACGGTGACCGAGGATTTTTATGAATTTACAGGAAACTAAAGTGTGCAATAGCACAAATGCACATAATATGAAAAAAAATTTATAAAATATCCACATATAAAATATTAAACAAATATAAAATATTTACAACAATGGTTTATATAGCATTTGATACCCGAAACAATTATACATAACAGTTCTTTTTTTATTAAATTTCCGAAAATATGATTGCGCAAATATCTGCTTATAACTTTCTCAATTTTGATGTTTCAGATCTCGTCCTATATGGTGTGCAATTTATTGGGAATGTTCTTAGTTTTCTTAAAAATAGTAACTGTATTTATATACAAGGAAAAGTTTTTTCGTTTAATCGTACATATGCAGGAGAATTTCTGGCATTTCAATTACGATCAGTACGAGAATTCAATTCTAGCAGACACGAAACGAATGTGCATCTACTTCGTCTGCGTCTTCTCAATATTCTCTCAATTCACGGCTTTTTCCTATATAATCAACCCAGTTATATGTAAGTCAATCTTCATTCCTCAGTTCATTTCGAAGGAAGGAATAAATTTGTAAATGATCGAACTTTAGCAAATATTGGAAGGAATGCGACAGAAAGGATACTTATATTTGATATGCATCTAGATCTACCATTGTCTACCTCACCATATTATGAAATTATGTACTTGATACAGGTATAATTATATTTCTATTTTTTACACAAAGATCCCAAACGATTTCGTGTATTTATGAATAATTTTTATTATATTCGTACCAGGCATTGGCTGTGTACCAAAATGACGTATGTTATCTATGCATCGACGATATATTTTGCATTATGTGCTTGCATGCAGCTAGTCAATTTCGTATATTGCAGTATAGGATAGCGAACGTGCCGAGTCTAAAGATCAAAGATAAACTCGATCAGTACGCAAATGAAGATGCCTCGATTAAGTGCTATGCGATATTTAAAAATTGCATACAACAACATCAGACTCTCATTGAATTCTCTACCACGCTCGAGGAGATCTTTACAATAATCGTACTCGGGCAAGTGTTAACGTTTAGTATATTAATTTGTTTCGTCGGATATCTGACGCTTTTGGTTAGTATATCATATACGACACATTATTGCTTTGATATTTCATTTTTATGGAATTTCTTGCGTACTTAAATAAACAATATGATTTATAAGAGGTTGAATTCAATCAAATTTATAAGAATTTGAATGAATTTTTATTTAAAGCCAAACATTCGGCTTGAACAGTTGAAGAGTCCTTGTAGAAAACATTGTAAGTATCAGACACCAAATTTTCAGTCATTCTAATACATTCTATTTAAAAATAAAAATAATATATCAAGAAAACATACTTCTGCTTTTCCATATACGAGTAATTTAGAAATAAACAGAATTAAAATCTATCATATCTGCAAATTTATATACATAAATTGCTTCCTGAAAAATTTGATGTTTGACACTCACGGTGTTTTCTACAAGAACTGTTTAATTATCGGTAATGCATCATGATATACAGGTGGAATTGACACTTTCATCGCGCATTTCTCTTATATGTTTCTTATCGACTAACATATCGCAATTGTGGATCTTCACGTATAGTTGCGATTTCATGGCGCAAGAAAGCATGAATGTTGCTAATGCTGTATACACTGCACCATGGATATATTTACCAATGGACAGATTTGGAAAAATGATACGACAGGATTTGCAAATTGTAATGATGAGATCGAGACGAGCCTGCTATCTCACCGCCTGCGGTTTCTTTCCCATATCGCTTGAAACTTTCACCAAGGTAATATTATTTATAATTCTTCCTATTTTCTACAGCATTAACAAACTAGTCTCTTTTCTTTTCAAAAATTCATCTAATAAATTGTCAGAATTTTTTTCAATTATTATAATAACTTAACGTCTACATATTACAGATAATGAGTTCCGCAATGTCATATTTCACTATACTAAAGCAGCAAACTGCGGATACAGCTGGATAATTCCTCCAGATTTCATGTTAAATGATATTATATACACATACACAGGTAGGTAATGAAAAACTAAAGCTGAAAAATATTTTTATTTCGATTTGATTTCCTTGCAAATCCATGGATCGATGATCTTCTTAATGTTTTCAATAATTACAGTACTATTTAAACCAATAATTGGGTTTAAAAACTTAATTATATAAAATAACAAATTAAACTGACAAGCAGCCAGAAATCTAACAGTACACTATTCATACTTCATTAACACAAACACGCAATGTTTGGTGCAGGTTTGCACTCTGATGAATTTATTCACAAAGTATGTAATTCCGACAAAATTTAATTGTTTCGTCGAATATTTTTTTCTTTCTCTTTTTTAGAAATTTAGCCTTGTACAACATGTTCGACATATTTCCATCGATAGTCACGTGTACCATATACAACATTTTATTTCTCTCTATATATCCCAGTATTTAAGAGAAATTCAACGAACTTCTCACGTACATATTTCCTAACCGCCTGAATTCGAAATCACTTTACGGTTGTATCATGGTGTACTCGACGTTTATTAACCATTACTAATAATAATAATTATTATAGTTATATAATAATAAAAAGTTAATGCAATTTTCAATCAATGCTTCATCATCGACATTTTTATCCCGAGCTGCACCACTATAACATACCGTTTTCCTCGATGTTCTCCCTGCCGCTACACTATGGACACTCACTGAATTACGTTCTCTTGTTTTTATTTCACCACAAGCTAGTCAAACTATAGTAATCAATTGTTTATCTTGTTTGTTACAGGGTTTAAGTACCGCGTCATCGTACTTTACGTTGTTAAAACAGCGTGTAGAAGCAATTTCGTAGTATATGTTAATCGAAACAATATATCTTGTACATAAAGTAATTCGTTGCTGTACATTAAAAATGAGTACATTTTCAATGAATAAATAAATTTAGTCTGGCAATTTTCTATCGACAAAAATACCCCATTCGTGTGTTTGGATTTATTATTTTAGCATTATTTTAAAAATAATATTCACACTGTAAAGTTCTCACTGTCACTGGATCATTTATTTCTTTCAAAAACGGCAGCTCAAACGACATGGGACTTTAATATTCCTCGTCAGACTCCATCGCCACATTCAACCACTACCCAAACCCTCAGGGGATTTTGAATCATGCATAACTCATTGATTACATATATTACCATCCAGCACATATATTTGCAATTGCACGATCACGGATAGATACGTCATAATGGTTCTCTTCCTATCACAGAACAGATGACTAGTATTAACTTATGAATGAATAGAGGGCGATTCGAAGATCAAAAGCACGACGACATCCAAGTATATTCGAAACTTTTCGATAATTAATAGATCCTCTACTCTATATATTCCAATTCGGCCGTATCCGATAGTTTGAAATCCAATATGAGCACGAAACATCATAAAGACATTTCTTTCAGATTAACAACTTTCTTTCTGAAAGTCGTCGGCCTGTGGTTCCGCACTACCCGCGTTGAAAAGTGGCTGAGAAATGCTGTAGTGGTTTATAGTATTTTAACACTCGTCTTCTCTATATGGATCCACTGGAGAGAACTTTATTTCTCTTGGGGAGACTTTAACGTAAATATATGAAGATTTTTACACGTCTAACGCTTGTAATTTAGATAGGGATATTATTTCATTTTTATTTATAGGATATTTTAAAGTGTGCAATTGCGCAAATGCACATACGGAAAAAAATTTATAAAATAGCTACATATAAAATATAAAACAGATATAAAATATTTATGCAGTGCTTCTACGACATTAGATACCCGAAACAATTATCCATCAGAGTTTCATTTTTTTGTTATCATATTTTCAAAAAGATATGACTGCGTAAGTATCTGCAATCTGCTTACAACTTTCTCAATTTTAATGTTTCAGATCTCCTCTCACATCGTGTTGAATATATTGGTACTGAACATGGACTTGCTTAAAATTGTAATTATATTTATACACAAGGAGAAGTTTTTTCGTTTAATTGTACATATGCAGAACAATTTCTGGCATTCCAATTACGATCAGTACGAGAACTCAATTCTAGCAGATACGAAACGAATCTGCATCTACTTCGTCTGCTTCTTCTCATTCTTCTCTCAGTTTACGTGTTTTTCCTACATAATCAACCCACTTATGTGTAAGTCTCTCAATCTTCGTTTCTCAGCTCATTTCAAAGGAAAGAATAAATTCATAAACAATCGAATTTTAGCAAATATTGGAAAGAATAAGTCAGAAAGGGTACTTATGTTTGATATGCATATGGATCTACCATTGTCTATTTCACCATATTATGAAATTATGTACTTGATACAGGTATAATTATATTTTTATTTTACACAAAAATCCCGAACAACTTCGTGCATTTATGAATAATTTTTATTATATTCGTATCAGGCATTGGCTTTGTACCAAAATGACGTATGTTATCTTTGCATCGATGACATATTTTGCATTATGTGCTTACACGTAGCTAGTCAGTTTCGTATATTGCAATATAGGATGGAGAATGTTCTAAGTCCAAAAGACAAAGATAAACTTGATCTGGACGCAAATGAAGATGTCTCGAATAAGTGCTACGCGATATTTAAAAATTGCATACAACAACATCAAACTCTCATTGAATTCTCTACGACGCTCGAGGAGATATTTACAATAATCGTACTCAACCAAGTGTTAACGTTTAGTACATTAATTTGTTTCGTCGGATATCAAACGCTTTTGGTTAGTACACCATATATGAAGCATTATTGCTTTGATATTTCCTGTACTAAAATTTCTTGAGTAATTAAGTAAACAGTACGATTTATAAGAGCTTGAATTCAATCAAATTTATAAGAATTTGAATGTATTTTTATTCAAAGTCTAACATTTGGCTTGAACAATTGAAGAATTCTTGTAGAAAGCAATGTAAGTGTCAGACATCAAATTTTCAGTCATTCTAATATTCTAAAACATTCTACAAGAAAATAAAAATAATATATCTAGAAAACGTACTTTCACTTTTGCATGTAAGTGTAATTTAGAAACAAACAGGATTAGAACCTATGATATTTGCAAATTTAAATAAATAAATTGCTACCTGAAAAATTTGATGTTTGACACAAACGGTGTTTTCTACAAGAACTGTTTAATTATCGGTGACACATCGTGACATACAGGTGGATTTGACACTTTCATGGCGCATTACTCTTGGATGTTTCTTATTGACTAACATATTGCAATTATGGATCTTCACGTATAGTTGCGATTTCATGGCGCGAGAAAGCACAAATGTTGCTAATGCTGCGTACACTGCACCATGGACATATTTACCAATGGACAGATTTGGAAAAATGATACGACAGGATTTGCAAATTGTAATGATGAGATCGAGACGAGCCTGCTATCTCACCGCCTGCGGTTTCTTTCCCATATCGCTTGAAACTTTCACCAAGGTAATATTATTTATAATTCTTCCTATTTTCTACAGCATTAACAAACTAGTCTCTTTTCTTTTCAAAAATTCATCTAATAAATTGTCAGAATTTTTTTCAATTATTATAATAACTTAACGTCTACATATTACAGATTATGAGTTCCGCAATGTCATATTTCACTATACTAAAGCAGCGAACAGTGGATACAGCGGCATAACTCCTCCAGATTTCATGTTAGATGATTTTCTGTATACACATGTAAGTAGTGAAAAACTAAAAAAAATTTGTTTATTCCGATTTGATTTCCTCGCAAACCCGTGGAACGTTCATCTTCTAAATGTTTTTAATTATTTAAACAAATAATTAAGAAAAACTTAATTGTATAAAATAACAAAATATTCAAATTAAATTGGCCAAAAGCCAAAAATCTAACAAAGAACACTGTTAACAAACTCTATTAACAAACACGCGATGTTTGGTAGAAATCACTTTTGTTTCACTTTCGTTTCATGGTTGTATCATGGTGTTTACTTACCATGGGTAATAATAATTATTATTATAATTATATAATATAAATCATTAATGCAATTTTCAACGATGCTTCATCACCAACATTTTTATCCCTAGCTGTACCGCTATCTCATACCGTTTTCTTCGAAGCACTCTCTGCCGCTTCACTTTGGACACTTACATTGACGTTGGCCTGTTTTTGTCCCTCAATAAACTAGTCGAAATATAGTAATTAATTATTCATCTTGTTTGTTACAGGTTTTAAGTACTGCAGCATCGTACTTTACGTTGCTAAAACTGCGTGTAGAAGCAATTTCGTAATATATGTTAATCGTAACAATGTATTTTGTACATAAAGTAATTCGTTGCTGTACATTAAAACTGAATTTTCCAATGAATAAATAAATTTAGTCTGGCAATTTTCTGTCGACGATGGTACAGATACCCGATTTGTGCATATACACGGTTTGATTATTTTAGTGTTACCCCATTTGTGTGTTTGAATTTATTATTTTAGCATTATTTTAAAAATTATATTCACAGACTTTTCACTGTCACTGGATCATTTATTTCTTTCAAAACGACAGTTTCTTTTCTCAATCGACACACGAGACTTTAACATTCCTCGTCAGACTCCATCGCCACATTCAACCAATACCCACCACCCAATCCCTCAGGGAGTTTTGAATCATTAATAACTGATTGATTACATATATTACGTCCACCATATATGTTTGCAATTGCACGGATAGATACGTCGTAATGGTTCTTTTCTTATCACAGAACAGATTACTGATATTAACTTATGAACGAATAGCGGGCGACTCGAAGATCAAAAGCACGATGACATCGAAGTATGTTCGAAACTTTTCGATAATTAATAGATCGTCTTCTCTATAAATTCCAAATCGGTCGTATCCGATAGTTTGAAATTCAATATGAGCTCGAAACATCATAAAGACATTTCTTTCAGATTATCAGCTTTCTTTCTGAAAGTCGTCGGCCTGTGGTTAAGCACTACCCGCGTTGAGAAGTGGCTGAGAAATGCCGTAGTGGTATATAGTATTCTAACTATCATCTTCTCTATGTGGATGCAATCGAGAGGACTTTATTTCTCTTGGGGAGATTTCAGCGTAAATATATGAAGATTTTTACATGTCTAACGCTTGTAATTTAGATAGGGATATTATTTCATTTTTATTTATAGGATATTTTAAAGTGTGCAATTGCTCAAATACACATAATACGGTAAATTTTTAAAATACCTACATATAAAGTGTAAAACAGATATAAAATATCTACAACAATGGTTCTATGACATTTGATATCCGAAACAATTATCCATCAGAGTTTCATTTTCTTTTTTATCATATTTCCAAAGATACGACACTGCGTGAAAATCTGCAGCCTGCTTATAATGTTTCAGATCTCCTCTTACATCGCGTGCAACTTATTAGGACTGATCATGGATCTTTTTAAGATTGTAATTGTATTTATACACAAGGAGAAGTTTTTTGGTTTAATCGTACATATGCAGAAGAATTTCTGGCATTTCAATTACGATCAGTACGAGAATTCAATTTTAGCAGACACGAAACGAATGTGCATCTACTTCGTCTGCGTCTTCTCATTCTTCTCGCAAGTCACCATTTTTTCCTACATAATGAGCCCAATTATATGTAAGTCTGTCAATCTTCGTTCCTCAGTTCATTTCGAGGATGGAATAAATTCGTGAACGATCGAATTTTAGCAAATATTGGAAGGAATGTGTCAGAAAGGGTACTTATATTTAATATGCATCTGGATCTACCACTGTCTATCTCACCATATTATGAAATTACGTACTTGATACAGGTATAATCATATTGCTATTTTACACAAAGATCCCAAACAACTTCGTGTATTTATGAATAATTTTTGTTCCATTCGTATTAGGCATTGTCTTTGTACCAGGTTGGCGTATGTTATCTTTGCATCGACGACATATTTTGCATCATGTGCCTACACGTAGCTAGTCAGTGTCGTATATTGCAATATAGGATAGCCAACGTGCCGACTCTAAAGGACAAAGATAAACACGATCTGGACGCAAATGAAGATGCCTCGAATAAGTGCTACGTGATATTTAAGAATTGCATACAACAGCATCAGACTCTCATTGAGTTCTCTACCACGCTCGAGGAGATATTTACAATAATCGTACTCGGGCAAGTGTTAACGTTTAGTATATTAATTTGTTTCGTCGGATATCAGACGCTTTTGGTTAGTACATCATATATGAAGCATTATTGCTTTGACATTTCTTTTACTGAAATTTCTTGCATATTTAAGTAAACAGTACGATTTATAAGAACTTGAATTCAATCAAATTTATAAGAATTTGAATGGATTTTTGTTTGAAGTCTAACATTTGGCTTGAACAATTGAAGAATCCTTGTAGAAAGCAATGTAAGTGTCAGACACCGACATTTCAGTCATTCTAGTATTCTACTAGATATAATACATTCTACTTGAAAATGATAACAATATATCAAGAAAACATACTTTTCCTTTTCTGTGTACGAGTAATTTGGAAACAAACAAGATTGGCACCGTTGGTATCTGCAAATTTAAATAAATAACTCGCTTCCTGAAAAATTTGATGTTTGACACTCACGGTATTTTCTACAAGAACTGTTTAATTATCGGTAATGCATGTCGTGATATACAGGTGGAATTGACACTTTCATGGCGCATTTCTCTTGTATGTTTCTTAACGACTAACATATGGCAATTGTGGATCTTCACGTATAGTTGCGATTTCATATCGCGAGAAAGCATGAATATTGCTAATGCTGCTTACACTGCACCGTGGATATATTTACCAATGGACAGATTTGGAAAATTGTTACGAAAGGATTTGCAAATTGTAATGATGAGATCGAGACGAGCCTGCTATCTCACCGCCTGCGGCTTCTTTCCCATATCCCTTGAAACTTTCACCAAGGTAATATTATTTGTAATTCTTTCTATTTTCTACAGCATTAACAAATCAGTCTCTTTTCTTTTCAAAAATTCATCGAATACTTTGCCGCAAATTTTTTAATTATTATATTAACGTAACGTCTTCATGTTACAGATCATGAGTTCCGCAATGTCATATTTCACTATACTAAAGCAGCGAACAATGGATACAGCAGAATAATTCCTCCAGATTTCATGTTACGTGTACACATACACGAGTAAGTAGTAAAAAAGCCAAAAAATTTGTTTATTTCGATTTGATTTCCTCACAAATGCGTGGAACGTTCATCTTATAAATATTTTCAATAATTACAAAACTATTTAAATAAATAATTTAAAAAAGTTTAATTATATAAAATAAAAAATAAATAAACACAAGTATGAGTAATTTTAATAAATTTTCAAACTGCCTGGATTCTTTGTAATTTTCGAATTTTGAACTAGGCAACACTTTTGGGTACTATACCTATTATTAATTCTTACTATTTAAATAATGTCAGATCCCATTCCTTAAATTCTAATGACATGTGTATAAATTAAATTAAATTTTAATTTAATGTAACATCATAAGCACGTAATATGATGCAACGCCAATCTAAAAGAAGAACTCAAAATTTTATTACTTATTTTAACATTAAAAAATTAATTTTAAATTAAATCATAGTATTATACAATTTGTAATTTCATCTAATGCCATTTTATGTTCGGACAATACAAAGAAAAAATTTACAGTTCACTATGACTTATAAATTTTCATATGCAATGTAACGAGTAATTATCTAATGTATATTACAGATAAATATTATTTTATTCTTTTTACAAATATACAAAATGCAAAGAACGTAATACTTGATATGTAGATATGCAATCTCACACGAAAACATTTTGTTGAATTTATTTTTGCTGAATATATTTGTTCAGCGAATCACATAAAAACAATTTTCATTTGAAGTTGTTGAGCTTGGAAAATTTTTGCAAAAAAGATTCGTTTTTGACAAATAGATAATATTTAAAGTTATTCTTCTATACTCCTACGTTGATATCAGTGACGGATCAAAATTAGAAAAATCATTGTAAAGTTTTAAAATAATTTTATTATATGAACAATAATATGGAGAGTCAAAGCCTCGTTTTTCAGCAGATGCGCCGTTCTCACTTCCAAGAACCTAATCTGTTTGTTTCTCACGATCTTACAAGTTACATTTTTTTGTGGGTTTTCTCTGATAAGCTGTACTATACGATAAACAGTTAAAAGGAAATAATATTCGCTTCTCAATCAAATTTTGTCACTTGGAAATGGATCAAGCGGACCTAACGCTAATCCGAGACCTTATTTTCAATGAACAGAGTTTTTAACAGAACTTTTTAATGCTGAAAGTCACTTAAAATTATTCCTCCTCTTCTTCCGTACCGGTTAACATTGCGATAAGGCTTTGCGTATCGATAAATCCTTTGTCGTCAATGTACATATTATCATAAGCATCATCGACCTCCTTCGGAGTGAATTTGTCACCGTATGTCAATAGAGCGTGCCTCAATCTATGAAAAAAAACGAATAATGAGTTTTACAATTTAAAGTATTGTTCAATTTGTCCTCTGAGATATTTCATAAATGTTGAATATTATACAGCAGAAATGCAATTTCAGTCAATTTTCATGGAATTCTAAACTTTTCCACATGTCTTTTTTTCTTCTTCTTTCTTTTGTGAAATAATTTTAGAATAATAACAGCTCTCATTGCTTACCTTTCACCATCAATTTTACCGTTTACATCGAAGGTATTGAAGGCAGCAAGTACGGTTTCATCATCGTCGGTACCTAAAGTGAAAAAAAATTACGATCAATTTTAATATACATACGTATATAAACTGGTCAAGTAATCGTATTATCTGGTAAAAATATATGTTGATACCTGATCCCGACATGCGAGTTGCAAACAAATTGAGTAATTGCGTAAAATTGATAGGGGCAGGGACTTCAGCTAGCATATCGTCAAGTTCTTTATCAGTAACCAGACGACCAACATTGTCAAAAGTGGCACGGAGATCGTTCTTTCCAATTATACCATCCTTATCTTGATCCATAAGCTGGAATGCCTGGTGAACACGATTGAACAAAATCAAATATAAGACATCAATTAATTACAACTCAAACTATTAGCTATTTTAATTCTGTTCGATTGAAAATAAATCAATTGACGTTGCAACATATTAACATATTAGTATATATAATGAAATTTCATTTTATCAAAGAATATTCAGTTTCAACCCTTAAATAGACACCGTTGCAAATTTGGAACATTTTACATCATTAATCCTAAATGCACTTTAAAAAGAATTGTGTATTTAAGAATTTAACGTAATCTGTATTTACCCGACTAGCTACTAATATGTTAATATTTTACATTTAATTTTTCATATATAGTTTTATCATTTCATTTTCCTTCGCGGAAATTGCGATATTTGTGACAGCAAACGTCGGACACGAATGTTTATTGCATAATGACAAATTTTTGGATAATTATTCGTATACAAAGTTGAACTTGATCACCTCGAATAAGTAATAACGCTGTATAAAAAAACTTTTTATATATCTTCTTTCATAGGTGAAGGCGTTTCCGAGATTTCAAGGTCGTCTCTACTGATTTACGAAAACGATACATTTTTTGATTCATTAATCGATGCAGTTCGATGAATTAAAAAATATATCATTCTAAAAAAGTCTAGAAAAATGAAGATGACCTTGAAATCTCCCTCGACCTATGAAACAAATTCATGCACTACATAATGTGCCCCTGCAAACCATGCAACTTTCGTATAAAATGTTTTTCCATGCTATTTCATACAACGCATTTCATTGTAATTTTATACCTTAGAAATTATTCAAGATCAAGTTATGCCGATTACTCTGTATTATTAAAATGTCACTTGGATATACCTCTTTAAACTCGGCAACTTGTTTCTGTGTAAACATAGAAAACACGCTGGATCCAGCGCGTTTTGCCTTACGGCTACCCCGACTACTTGCTCTAGTTGAGCCAGATTCTTTAGGGGTGCTCGTAGGAGTTGGTGGTTTTTCCTCTGCTGGTGGAGGTGCTGGCTCTGGCTCTGGTGGAGGAGGAGCTGGTTCCTCCTTCTTTTTAGTCTTCTTCTTCTTCTCTTTATCCGCCTGAAATTTCGTGTAGCATTTATTAAAACCAACATGAACCGAGATTGTGAAAGTAAAAATTTTAGATAAATTTAGGCCTACTCTTTTATACCTTTTAGTGCATTTACGAATAAACGCGTAGTTCGATTCAATTCCTCAAATATTAAATATACGCATTTTACCAGAAAAAAATTAAGTATTCTCCAATATCTAACTGTTATAAATGAAATATCAAATATAGAATATAGAAATGTTCGATTTGTAACGAATTTTGAAAAATTTTCCGCATCTTTTTCGTAACATTTCTGTAAGTATTTCAATTCTTGTAAATGTAAAATAAATGAAAGAATGAACTCGATAAAATATTTAATATAGCTTACTTGCCAAACGGAAACCCAGGCAAAAGTAAATACAAATCTTGATTACATTTCAGTTCTGCGGAAAGCGAATTATAATTGAAGTAATCATGAAACAAGCGCATATTTTTCCAATTATTATCTAATATTTGTTTGGCAGTGGGCTAGCTTGGACAACGTCGAAGAAAATTCGGAAGGCGTTGCTCATAAGAGTTAAAAATAGGATCTTTCTATCATCCGTAGTATAGTTGAAAAGAAGCCAAGACAAATATAGACCGTTCATCCCGTACAGCCTCTCAAGTTACTACGTAGTTACATAATTCTTTTGCTTTTACAATGCATCCAGCAAATACACAGAAGTACGTATCATCAACCAAATTTAATTTTGATAATACAGATTTTTATAAAAACAATATTCAATATACATTAAAAGCCTACTATCATAGATATGCGGTTACATTCAGATGCCAGCTAGTTAGAAATCCAATCAAGAGAAGGACTAGAACATCGCAAAGATTTATTAAAATCCAGCAGCACATGTAACAATTTAAACACACAGATTGGAAAGCAAATAATAACTTTCAACCACGGAGTGGCTAACAGCCAGAAATCTAACGAAGAACACTGTTCACACTTCATTAACACAAACACGCGACGTTTGGTGCAGGTTTGCACTCTGATGAATCCGTTCACTAAGCATGTAATTCCGACACAATTTATTTGATTCATCGAATATTTTTCTTTCTTTTTTTTTTTTTTTTTGGAAATTTAGCCTTGTACAACAGGTCGTACATAGTTCCATCACTAGTCACGTGTACGATATGCAACATTTTGTTTCTCTCTATATATCCCACTGTTTAAGAGAAATTCAACGAAGAAGATTTTTCGTGTATTTCCTGACCGCCTGAATTCGAAATCACTTTACGGTTGTATCATGGTGTACTCGGCGTTTACTTACCATGGCTACAGTTGGTTTGTGAGAGGATGGTACGAGATGGTCACAACGAACCAACTGTCCGAATCATAGAGGTGAACTTGTCTAAGTAACTTTGGTGGCTCTCCCCCACTACATGACTGGTGCTTGAGCAGGGGTGCCTTGCCCGGGTATAACGCCAACGCCTATCTGACCATATTTAGTGCGAGCCACCTCAAAATAGCAACCCTTTCGATGTTTCGACTAAAACAGTTTGCCGAGGATTGTACCAACGACCAACGCTTTACAGCTTTTTTTCGCAGCCGAGATTTGCTTTTCAGAGCAAAAATATAAGTCAAGGATATTCGTAAAGTGATTATGACAGTGTCTCAGCATTGCTCTTCCTGTAACCCCGATACCTTGAAAGCGTCGAAGAAATCTTCCGTCACCATTTGCGGTCATCGGTGGTGCAAAGATGCTGTCCTAATTTCATCACTGTATTACTGCAAATCAAAGGAGTTATCGCAGTTATTGCATACGATAAATTTACGAATAGATGAAAAAATGAATTTTTTCTGAAAATTTGTAATTCGAAAAAAAGAATTATAAGAATTGTGGTATCAATGTTAAAAAGTTCTACCAAATATCTGTAAAATTTGTAGATTTGATATTAGACTTAATTCTGTATTATTCATTCATTCCAGACTTAACATGAATTTCCGCTTTGATTCCCATCAGAGTAATCAAAGCACGTGGTTACTAAAAATAACTGTCCGATATTTGAGAAGAGAACACATTAGAATATTCAGTATACGTTATCAAATTTTCGATATATTTTATCATTCACTTTCCTCCTATTAATTACAGAAATTTAAATAACTACCAATTCCTGTATTTATATATTTATTGAATTTATTTTATTATAAAATTCAACTCATGAACGAAGCAAAAAATCAATTTATCAAATCAGAAAAGACAATTAATTATTTACGACTATTGTACTTCTAATAATAAACTAGTATAACAGACTTAATTGTTCATTATTTATATGGCTTGGCTTAGAGCCTGGCTTGAGGTCATTATATAGAAACTCGTTAGTTTCCGTAAAAGTTTAACATAATATTGATACACATTAAATAATTAATCTTAAAAAATAATAGTAACTCAATTAATCATATTAAGTACATGTTATAGTAATGCATCTTTTAGATATTTTTGTTTTAGTTTTAGGAAAAGATGTTTGCATTATTCTTCTATCTATAAATTAAATATATTATTTTATTTGGGTTCGATATACCTTGGGGCAAAATAAAACTTGAAAAAGATTTAAAAGTTCCCAACTCTTTTAATTTTAATTTAACAACATTGAGTTGTGTATTATTTTATTTCAGTTATTTTATACTTACATTATATAAATACAATACATAAATTATAATAACTAACACGTGTTTCTAATCTATAACGTAACATATAATAACCTTCCATGAAGTATTTCTGTAAATGACGCCTACGGCTTCTTTATACTTTCTCAATAAGAAAGTCACGTACCATTTTTCTTCACGGTACCCGGAGTACCGTGCTCCCACCACAACCGCTCAGAAAAATAAGAAAGTACAAACAACGTTGCCTTGACTGGTTTTCATTGTAAGGTAACAGCTTGTAGTATGGTTTGGTTAGATCACAAATGTCCAAACAGTTAACAATTAAGACTTGAATTATTTTAGACAAAATGCTTCAAATTTGATCTTATGATGCAACAAAATGTGGTGGCTATTTTTATTAAATTATGGTGAGTGAAAGTACACATAAAAAGAAAATATATATTATTTTTAAGAGTGTTATTTTGAAACTGTTCTTTTGAAATTCGTTAAAAAGTATAAAAATAATCGAACTAATAAAAATTGCTGAATAAACAGATACATTATCGTTGTGTACCTATTTTTTTATAGTTACGATCGGGTCATCATTACGTCTCGCTGCATATATATCTTCTGGTGGGCTTCATGGAGAAATTCGATTTGAAAAAGCCTCGGAAACATCCGTAAAAATTCGATTTTCACTTCAAACGACTCTTCAGTATCCAGACCAACAATGGCTTTGGTCAGTTACTCAATTTCCTGTTGACTATACACGTATAAACGATAGATGCAGTAGGCAATATGTTGGAGAAAGGTATTTTTCTTGTTTTAAGAAATTTATCTTCGACACATTAGTATCACTTGTCACATTTAAAAAGCACTATAGTATTATAAAATAAATGTAGCGTTATCGATTTAACGGAACTTGTTGGACCAATTGATATGCCCGGAAATGAAACAGGATCAGTGGAAATTTCAGGCATAAGTTTAACCGGAGAAATGGGTTTATGGGGGAAAGGTCTAATACTTCAAGACACATATTCATCTAGAACTATTTGTGCCTCGATAACGGTAACTATTAAAATATAAAAATACAAAGAGTCAAGAAGGAAATTAACATTTCTGAAATATAAGTTATGATTCTAAATATTCTTAGGTACTAGAAAAGAACGTAGAAAAATTTGCGGAAGCACGTTTTCTCGAAAGTATAGCGGGAAACGTATGGTTTCGATGGTTGGGTGGTCATGGTGGTGATAACACGAGCGATACAATAATTTATATAAATTTGTATCATGTTAATAACAAAATACAATTACAAGGTACAAAATACACAGAACATCATTGGAAGATTTATGTAACGGATATTTTTGATATCAGTAAAGGTACAATTTCTTTCATAAAATATATTGACTTAGTAAATCATTAATTTATTTTCATTTAATATTTACTATTCAGACAAATCAAATTGCAACATTTTACAAACCGTATTTGATCCTGATAATGCTGGTAATAGTAAAGCAATTGGTGACATTGATGAGCGTTTGGGCAAGATAAAAATAGCTGTAGATCATCATAATAGATATAAAACTGTATATAAAGATTCAAAATTGTCTCTATTACCTTCTACTGATTTGCTTGGGCCTCATCGTCAATTATATTTAGTCATATTTCACCCAAAACATGACGATTCCATTTTACTGTGCAGTAAAATTAATCATAGAAAACCTATCTTTGCCAAGTAAGTAAAACTTACATAATTACATAAAGATATTATTTTTCAAATTATCTTTCGTTAAGGTAGTTAAAAATTTATATAATTAAAGATTATTTATCACATTACATTTTATAATATTCAAATTATTTAGAACTTTAATTAATGCCCATGGTATTAAAGGAGAAGTATCCTTAACTCAAGTAACTCCATTTGATCCAACATGGGTTAATGTATCATTAACACCAATTAATGATTTAGAAACACGATTGCGCTATGCTACTAAAATAAAATCATATAATATTCATGAACTACCTCCAGATCCAATGAAAGTTTCAAATAATTCTACCGAAATATGTGAAACAACTAAAAAAATATATAATCCAAGCAATATTAATATAACTGATGTACCACCAGCAGGTAAATAAATAAAACTGTTACTTTATTGTCAGTTTACTTATTTAACAATATCTATAAAATGTACATTAGGATTTGGAACTCAAGATCAATATGCTATTGGCGACCTTTCTGGAAAACTCCAAGGTCGTAAGGAAGGATCGTATCATTATGATATCTTACCAGGGAGTGCAAAACTTAGTGGAATATATTGGGATACATATCTTCCACTTTCAGGAATGTATAGTGTAATTCACAGAAGCCTTGTCCTTCACAAGTATTTATTTACACATATTTTCTATAGTTACTGCTTCATTTTCATTTTTGCTCATTAAAAAGAATCGCGCATTCTTCATCAGGTATAATGAAACTGATAATAAGAGTATCATACCATGGATTTGTGGCACTTTGAATCTTTATTTGCCAGACAATATTGAACAAATGCAAATGATGACTGCACAAGTAATATATAGATATCCTATTGTTGGAAAAATAATTTTCCGCCAATCCAAAAATGATCCCCAAATGGATACTACTATTATAATTGAAAATTTAGTTCATGCAGATGGTAATGCTTTAAATAATTCAGAGCTACACAGGTATATTTCAAAATACATACTATAAAAAATTATTATATCAAAATTATTTAATTTGATCATGAATATATAGATGGATGATTCATGATAATCCGCCAGGCAAAGATTATTATAACTGGACAGGCAGATGTTTAAGTACTGGTGAACCTTATAATCCCTACAAAGTACAACTCTAATTATATTTATTTTTTATACATAATACAGTTGCCTTCCTAAAAATATTACTCTTAAATTCACTAGGTAGAATGGAATTCAAGTTTCAATGAATATTGTTCAATGTCAGAAGTATCATTATGTCGTGTTGGTGATTTAACAAGACATGGTACAATCGATATTGCTGGAAGAAAGCTTTATGGGACCTTACTAACTCGAAGACTCTTCACAGATACAATGTTACCTTTATCAGGTCCCCATAGCATATTGGGTAAAAGTTTAGTGATATATGATGACCATGGACCTCGTTTAAGAGGAGAAAGACTAGCATGTTCAATGTAATTAGATAGAAAAAAGAGATTTTATAAAAAATATTTCTATTACACATTCTATCAGTACGATTAAAATATCAACAATTCTACATAGAATTAGTGAAACATATCGCCGCAAAGCGGTAGCAAGAGATTGGTTTGGAAATGGAGAAACTATTTCATTAAGAGGAAAATTAGAATTCTTACAACAAAATGAATATGATATAACAAATGTAGAACTAAATCTTGATGGCCTACATGGAAAAATGAGTGGATATCACGTACATATGGTAATTTATTATTTACATCACGTAAATAATAAAATTACGTTTTTATTTATTTATTTATTTTAATAAAAGTTTTTACATTTTAGACCCCAATTGAACAAGATTTAGAATTTCCATGTGAAAGTACATCCTTATATGGACATTGGAATCCATTTGATGTCAATGTAAATAACATACTATCTCCAAGAGAAGGAACAACTGATCAATATGAAATGGGAGACCTCAGTGGAAAGTTTGGTACTTTAGAAAACCGAAAAAGATACGTAAAAACTTTCAATGATACAATGCTTCCTTTATTTGGACCAACAAGTATACTAGGTCGAAGCATAGTGATTCATAAAAAAGAAAAAAATTTAAGGTGATTATATTAATATTTAAATTATATAGAGATAGAAATACACATAGATAATTTCTATTTTTAAGATGGGCTTGTTCAACTATAGAAAGAGGATATTCACCATCCGAAGCTATAGAATTAAGAGCAATTGCGTCTTTTCATCATCCACAAGGTTTTGCATATGGCTACATAAGAATGGTATTATAGATTTAAATAATATTAAAATATAAAATATATAACATTAATAATTACAGACACAACTTATTCATCAAGATGGTACACAAAGTGAAACAATAATTGAAACAAAATTACGACATCCTGGTAAACATAATCGCAATATTGTGAGTAAAACAAAATACATAATAAAAGCATTAAGAACATTTAATAACTTTTAAAGCATACAAAAATATATTATTATAGACCAAAAACCACAATTGGGCAATATATGTAAATCCTGTCGGAGTAGATGCAGCTGTTCATGTTAAAGATACTAGATGTGTAGCTGGCGGATATATATGGAATCCTTATTTTACACAACTAGCTGATCCTTTAAATGTAATATCAATCAGAAATATATAAGGTTTTATTCTTAACTAATAAAAATAATTTTGTTTTTCAGGATGATTTATACAAACAAGAATGTGGTCCTGACTTACCACTTAGATGTTATGTAGGAGATATATCAGGCCGATTAGGTCCTATTGATATAGGATTGCAAAGACAAGTTTTTACAGATTCAAATTTCCCATTAGGAGGACCAATATCTGCAATGGGAAGATCTATTGTTATTTTTGACACAAATTTTGGAACCAATAGATTTGCATGTGCCAACATTGAACCGGATAATGATATTGTAAAATATACAAACATAAGGAAACCACCTCGTTTTGTAGTGTAAGTACATATTCAACAATATTATATTCATCATTTTTTAATACAAGCATCTTTTCAATTCTTATGTCACAGGGCACAATTTTTAGAGGATGTACGAAAAATTATGGGTATCCCAGATTGGATGCTATCCATAGATATTAGAAAAACAAAAATTTTACACAATGGAGCCTGCATTCAGTTTTTAATACATTTTAAGGGTAATTGAAAAACTATACAATGTATGTAACTTTTATACATACAATTATAATTATTCTATAATTACGTATTTAGGTCCAATTGCTAACATCTTAGAACAAGATTTCAACAAACTTATATCAACTGGACGATTAGATACGCCTAGTTTGTACATTCCAGGATACGTCTCTAAAAAACGAAAAACAACTTTAGATTACCGCCAATGTGGGAGTCAGGATCCAAATGATAAAAGTAATGACTAATGTTCTGCACAAAAATAAGTATATTTATTTACTTTTTAAAATGACAATTTTTTACACCATTTTCAGATTTCAAATTTTTTCTACAAAATAGATCTTCACAACTATGTCCAAAACTTATATTAATTGTTATTTTATGTATTATTATCAAATTATTGTAACATAAAATTACTAAATTAATATAAACTAAGTTTAAATAGACAATAAAAAAATACACAATAAAAATTTTAATTAAACTATTCGTTAACAAAGAGCACAATTCTCTCTGTACACTTCAAAGGGCAACGATTATAGAGTGCGCAGTCATCGCGTACTAATGGTTCTTTCCATGGAACGATTCCTAGAAGACTATATAAAATATAGTAACAAAATTTGTGGTTACCCTGTTGCTAATACACCATTGTACATATACGTTTATATATAATTAATACATTTTACAAGAAGTTAGTTATTTATATAAAGAGTAATTCTTGAAAGAAAAGACTACAAACAATTATACTGCATAAGTGTATCTACTACTGACATTATACAAAATTATAATATGTATTCCCTGGAAGATGGTAAGTATACATTTACACTCACAATATTTATATTATTATTGGAAAATATGATACAATATTATATCTATTTATTATTTACTATTGCAAAAAAGTACATTACTTTTCTTATTTTATGTATATTAAATAATTAAAATTAAATCTTAATAATTAAAAACTGCAATTACATATATTTTTATTTAGATCAATATGATGATGAAGATACAGAAGAAATTTCAACAAAACTTTGGCAAGAAGCCTGTTGGATTGTTATTAATGCCTATTTTGATGAAAAAGGTCTTGTAAGACAACAACTTGACAGTTTTGATGAGTTTATTGAAATGTCAGTTCAGAGAATCATTGAGGATTCACCTCAAATTGATTTACAAGCCGAAGCACAACATACTTCTGGTGAAGTAGAAAATCCTATTAGACATTTATTAAAATTTGAACAAGTTTATTTGTCTAAACCTACGCATTGGGAAAAAGATGGAACTCCATCCCCTATGATGCCTAATGAAGCAAGGCTACGAAATTTGACATATTCAGCACCATTGTATGTAGATATAACTAAAACAATTGTAAAAGATAGAAACGACCCCATTGAAACACAACACCAAAAAACGTTTATAGGAAAAATTCCAATCATGTTAAGATCAAAATATTGTTTACTTGCTGGCTTATCTGATCGTGATTTAACAGAGTTGAATGAATGTCCATTAGACCCAGGAGGCTACTTTATTATTAATGGATCAGAAAAGGTACTTATTGCCCAAGAAAAAATGGCAACAAATACAGTTTATGTCTTTAGTATGAAAGATGGCAAGTACGCATATAAATCAGAAATTCGTTCTTGTTTGGAACATAGTTCACGACCTACATCCACGTTGTGGATTAACATGATGGCAAAGAGTGGAGCTAGTATTAAAAAATCTGCTATAGGCCAACGTATTATTGCGATTATTCCATACATTAAACAGGAAATTCCTATTATGATTGTGTTCCGCGCACTTGGGTTTGTGGCAGATCGCGATATTTTAGAACATATCATATATGATTTTGATGATCCTGAAATGATGGAAATGGTAAAACCTTCCTTAGATGAAGCATTCGTAATACAAGAACAAAATGTGGCCCTAAATTTTATAGGTACTAGAGGTGCAAGACCTGGAGTAACCAAAGAAAAACGTATTAAATATGCTAGAGAAATTTTACAAAAGGAAATGCTTCCACATGTAGGTATAAGTGATTTTTGTGAGACCAAAAAAGCTTACTTTCTTGGTTACATGGTACATCGTTTACTGTCAGCCTCTTTGGGCCGAAGAGAATTGGACGACCGAGATCACTATGGTAACAAAAGACTAGATTTAGCTGGACCTTTACTGGCATTCTTATTCAGAGGGCTGTTTAAAAATCTAGTGAAAGAAGTGCGATTGTATGCGCAGAAGTTCATAGATAGAGGAAAAGATTTTAACCTTGAACTTGCTATAAAAACCAAAATTATTACTGACGGCTTAAGATATTCGCTTGCCACGGGAAATTGGGGAGATCAAAAGAAAGCTCATCAAGCTAGAGCTGGTGT
>NW_025110043.1:77857-154116 GCF_011392965.1 Frieseomelitta varia | reverse complement strand
TGATGCTGGAAGGATCAGTAGGCCTTTATTAATTGTTGAAGGACAAAGTCTGTTATTAAAGAAAAGTCATATTGATATGTTAAAGGAAAGAGATTACAATAATGACGGATGGCAACAATTAGTTGGTAGTGAAGTTGTTGAATATGTTGATACATTGGAAGAGGAAACTGTTATGATTGCGATGATCAAATTCTTGTACAAGTTCTGGTTGGACAACCTATGGAAGCAAGAGCAAGGTAAATCATATTCTTTTCCTTCTTAACATTCGTTTGTTCGTATTAATGGTTTTATGATATTTTACAACATTCAGAGATGGAGGTTTGCGATTTGGTGAAATGGAACGTGATTGTCAAAAAGGGAACGTTTGTTCGAAGCATCAGATCCATATCGGATACATATATGTAATTTTTGTGGTTTAATTGCAATAGCTAATTCGAGGAATAATACATTTGAATGCAAGGGATGTAAAAACAAAACACAAGTTTCTCAAATTAAATTGCCATACGCGGCAAAATTACTCTTCCAAGAACTTATGGCAATGAACATTGCACCCTGGTTAATGGTAACATAAACATTAATATAGTTACCAAAACACTAGACTATTGGAATGTGCGGAATCTGAAGTTACCGATTCCGAGTAGATTGAAAATATTTGGTTATGGATAGTCTGATTCTAGTCAGACTTAGATATATCTAATTTAAATTTAAGTTGCTGAATTTTGTGCGGATCCCGCATAGTCCTACTAGTCATACATTTATTTATTATAAATGAAATGTAACAACGTATCCGAACCTCAAACTTTATAATAAATATCAGACATATTTTTTATTGTCCATAATTTTATGTACCTAGTTAAAATCTTGCAATTATATATTTTTTAATTTATTATGTATAAAGTGTCATTGTGTGGACTTAACACAGTTCTTTATATTAAATATAACTGTTTAGTCTATACATTATTTCGTTGTTTATTCTTTCTGTCTATTTATTTAAATATAATTTAAAAAATGTATAATAAATAACTCAAAAATGATTTTTATATTATTAGTATTATTTATTATTTCTATTAGATAAAATATTTTTTTATAACAAAGGTAACTTCAAAAATATAATCACATATTGAAATATTATATTTAAATCAACTGTATAAGGCATACATCTAAAATGCAAAATCGTGCTCTACACACTGGACAAGTACATTTAGATGATAACCACGTTTCAGGTGCCTCTTCGTCTTGTCTTGATGCAAACCTATAAAAAAAAAATTTCTAATAATATTAAAAAAAATTATAAATATTATGAACTAACCATTTTGCCATACAATCTATGCACCACATTGGGCGACAATAACATTTCATACAGTCTTCAGAATTTCCACTTCCTATACCACTACTACATTGTTTATGTAATTTTATATTTGATGAAGCTTGCATACATCCTATACATTGATTTAATTCCTTTAAATATTTTTATATTACAATTAGTTCATTCATACAAATGAAGTATTGAATTTATAAAATAAATAAAATATACACACTTCTGCATATTCATAACGTGGATTTTCTTGTACTTGTTGTTTAAAATTATCAATGAATTTATCAAGTAAAGTTTTGTGAAACGTTATGTTTTGTAATATAACAATTGGACGAGAAACTTTATCTTGTAAATTTTTAAAATCAAATACATTCAATCGTATATCAAATGGTTGTGATCCTGCTCTAGTAGGTTTTACCTATAGCAACAAAACTACAATTAATGAAAGTTTAAAATCTTGATGAAAAATCATAGTTTTTTCTAAAAGAAGATTAATTTAGAATGATAAAATATACCTCTATATTGATAAACTGAACTTCTCCTCTTGTCGTAGGTGACATTTCATGAGTATCACTTCTGTTAACTATTAAAGCTGTATCACTCTGATGAGCAACCATTATTTTATAAGGTAGAACTTTAATTATCCAATTGTCAGTGACTATTACACATGTTATACTATTTGTTGTAAGTATTACTTTATCTATTCTAAAATAGAGTATTAATGATTTAATCACTTTTAGAAATAATATCGCAGAAACAGAGTTCTCGATATGATATATAACCTTTGATATTCTACATTAATATCAGGAGCTATTGTAGTCCATATGTTATTATCACTATTGTTAGAATAAACTGCAAGATTCTTTGCTATAGGATGTTTTTTCCAATTATTCATTGACCATATTAAAATTTTAGATAAAGTATATACCGGCACCAATATAGAACAAGCAAGAAATATTGACCATAAATTGACATGACTTAGTATTACACTGATATTGTCTATGTGTCCAAACAGAATTAAACCAAAGGCATAACCTGATTAAAAGAAAGATCATTTTAATATGTAATATTAACGACATTTAGAACAAGAAAAAATATATTTACCACAAGGCAGTATAGAGTGTACAAATAATGTAATGACACTTCTTTTTATGTGATACTGTACAAAAAATTCATTTTCACTGCCTAACCAATTTGAAAATATGTCTTTTACTGTGAAACCGGCTAACACGAATTCTGTAGGTGGATATATAATACATCCTGACATTAGAATATAAAACAAAGTGTAAAAGAAAAAGGCAGACATCTTTTACAACAATATATTTCCAATTGTATATTTTCAATTTTTCGCTTGATATTTACAAACTTTTACATAAAAATATATATATATATTTTTTATATTTAATGATTAAGCACCTTACTTCATCAACAATATTCAAAATACAATACATAATAGGTTAGCTGTAACTATTATGATGGATCCTTATGAAATTTGTCTTCCAATTGTCTAATACACATGTGTTTTTATGTATATTTTTCATTACATAAGAATTACAAAAATGTTCTACATTTTTTGTCATGTTATACAGTTTGAAGATGATCATTTTGAATTGTATTGCAACAAATAAAATGAAAATAATTCTTTTAAAATATTACGTGAAAATCAGCCTGTAATTAGTTCTATATGTGTTATAAATATATAGTCAATAGTTTATGACAACTCGTAAGTTGCCTTTTGTTGTTGTGAGAAATATGTATATTTGTGAGTGTGTATATTTATAATTATATTTGCAATTATTAAATGATGATAATATATAGAATGTAACATTAAAACAATATGATAAGTACAATCTTTTCTGTAATTGTAAGTAATAAACAATAAGATTTATAAATTTATTGTTTATATTTACACAAGATCATTATATTCTCATATTTATGTTAACACCTATAAATTATTTGTTTGATGAAAATTGTATTAAAGATTTGAAATGTTGAATCTTGTTGAAATATATGACGTGATAATTGTGTTAACATTTATTTTTAATGTTTATATTTATGATACTCACTGCAATAAGTAGTTTATTAACTTCAACTTTTCCATTAATTAAAATTGATATTCTTCAGGCAAAAATCTGTCTTTTTCAAAAATGAGAGCTATTTTGTTGTTTTTAATTTTAATTCAAACAAGAGGGAAAACAATTCAGACTTGTCCAAAGTATTGCACGTGTAAACTTGGCGCACAAGCTGAATGGCTACGTATCAAATGCAGTAATGAATTGCAGAATATTAGAGACATTAATATCAACAGTGTCAGTGTGGAATTAGTTCAATTGTAAGATTATTGCACTATCACAAGTTATTCTATAACAAATCTTTTTACTCATAATATTTTCATTGTGTTTAATATATTTCAGAGATTTAAGTAAAAATAACATTTATACTATTGAAGCTAATATATTTAAGAATCTGACAAATTTGAAACGTTTAAATTTGTCACAAAACTATATAACTTCTATTGATACAGAATGTTTTAATGGTCTTGGAAATTTAGAAAGACTGTAAGAATATTAATATATCAGTTAATACATTATTCATTATTAAATATATTAATCTTACAAATATATTTAATTTTTATTTAGGGACTTAAGTAAAAATCAAATTTCAACTATAGATGCTTATACATTTAGAAAGTTGCCAAATTTGAAAAGACTGTAAGTTTATAGTAGTAAAATATATTGACATATTTGTACGTACATTCTTTTATCTTATATATAATTTATTTGATTATTAGTGATTTGTCTGGCAACAACATAAGTATGGTGAAACCATCATTATTTCATGATTTACTGGCTTTAGAACGCTTGTAAGTGAATCTCTAATTTTAATTTTTTATTTACTTTCTTTGCATTTATTTTGCTTACTACAAATACATATGTGCACTATCTATAGTATAAATAAAAAATAAATCTACAAATATATGTTTATAATATTCATAAATATTTAAAAATATTGATCTATAAAATTATATTATAGGAAATTAAATGAAAATAAATTAACAACTTTAATGGAAGGTACCTTTTTTGGCCTAAATTCTTTAAAACAGTTGTAAGTAAGTTATATAATACATATATATACATATATGAAATAAGATTATTCAAATTTCAATTTATGTTTTAGAGATTTGTCTAATAATCCATGGAGATGTGATTGTGAATTGTATTGGTTTAGTAATTGGATTCACAACAGTTCTATTAAACTAAAGTAATACATTTTATGAATATAAAAATAAAAATTTGATATAATTTTTAACAAGTTTTGAAATATTTCAGTCCTGCCCCCAAATGTGCATCACCTGTAAATATTAAAGGTGAATTTGTAAAAAAATTGAAATATTCAGAAAATATTCAGTGTCAGTTGTTACCCCCTACAATTGAACTTCGACCAATTCATAATCAAGTAGTATTTGCTGGAGATTCTATAACTTTAAAATGCAGAGCACCTAGTATAACAGATGATAAAAATGCAAGATTAAGTTGGTTATGGTACCCTAATACTACTACTGAAAATGCAGATTTAAATGCATTTTTAGATCCACAAAAAAGTTTATCTAATATTAAAGTTGATAATAGATATCTTGCAGATAGCGGAATTGTGGACAGGTATTTTAGCATTTAATAAAATTAAATTATAATATAAATATATAAAAGTATAAAAAACATAAAATAAACATATATATACAATTTTTGTAGTTCTCTTAGTATTGTTCCTATTAAAGACGAACATAATGGTCAATGGAACTGTTTATTAGTTTCTGTAAATGGTAATAGAACAAAAGCAATCAGTGTAATTGTTATCTCTGAAGAAACTCGTTACTGTCCTCTGGCAGGTAAATTATATATTTTAAACTATGCATCAAATTTCAAACTATTTAATAAATTATGTTATTATGTTACAGTAACAAAAAATAATAAAGGTATTTATACATGGCCAAAAACTGTAGTAGGATGGAGAGCAGAATTACCATGTGAAGGCAACCATTTATCAGGTTTAATGCAAATGCCTTTAAAAGCTTCCTATCAGTGTAATGTTACAGGATATTGGGAGAATTTAAACACAGAATTATGTCCTTACATATCACATATAACAAAAAGTTTAGAACAATTTTCTAAAGTTAATCTTTCTCTTACGAGAATCAATTTATTAGAAAGTGCAAAGAAATTTAAAAATTTTACAGGAAATTCCATAAAAATAACTGATCCTATTGAAGTAGATTTTATAACTCAAACTATAGAAAATTATTTAAATTTTCTAATTGAAGGAAAAGAACTTGGCACTATGTTAATCGATGTTATCAATACTCTGATTAATGTACCAAAGAATATTTTAAAAAAAGCTGAAATTTCTTTTAAATCTTGTACGCGACTAATAAAAGCTGTAGAAAAGATTATAGAACATACTCCATCTATACAATTTTACAAGAAAAATATGGCCCTAGAAGAATTTAGAGTAAAACGTGATAGTTTTACAGGATTAATATGTACATGGTATTCGAATAATAATCCAGAAATACGATTTTTACAATGTACAACAAACAATAGAACATCTCCCATTAATATAAAAGATAGAACAATTGAAGCATCAATACATTTACCTGCATCTTTATTACAATATTCACAAGAAGTTATTGCTCATCAATTAATGATTTCTGTATATAGTAATAATAGATTGTTCCCTAAAATAATCAATAATGATAATATGGATGTAGCATCCTGTATTATTGGAAGCAAATTATGTATGTAACTATAAATAAATGTCAAAAATATTTATTAAAACTGAAAGTTATAATAATGAATAATGTGAATTTTGTTTTAGATGGGATGTCAATACAAAATTTAACTGAACCTGTATACATTATGTTAAAGGCACCTTTGTATTATTACGCTGGGAAGAAACTTTTACCAGTAGTTTGGGATGATACATTAAATAAATCAGGAGGTTGGACAAGTGATGGTTGTTATTTAAGAAATATATTGAACAATTTAATAATATTTCATTGTAATAGATTGGGATATTATGGTCTTTTACAAGACACTTCTACACTTGATTATGATGGTAACAGGTAAGTGATTTAGTAAATTTTTCTGTTTGTAAATTAATTTTTAATACTTTTGTTTTTAGCATAAGCGGCGCAAAATTTAGATATTCAAATCCTGCAATATATATTGGAAGTATTACAATAATAACATGTTTAGTTATTATGTGTATCACATATATCATTTGTTACACATCAATTACAATGCCTAAAAAAGCAAAACATTGCGTTATTAATACTTGGTTTGCTATGGCATTATTATCATTTTTTTATAGCATTGGTATCTACCAAACAGAAAATATACCAATTTGTCAAGGTGTTGGTCTTATTTTGCATTATTTATCTTTATGTTGTTTGTTATGGATGGCAGTGTTTGCGAGGTAATCATATTTTATAAAATTAATATACATCATGTATGATTAATAAATATTAAAAAATTAATTTGTTTGCAGCAACATGTACAAAAAATTATCCAAATCAGATCTCGAAGAAGATATTCCAGATAATGATCTTCAAGATCCACCAATACCAAAACCATTATTGGGACTTTATTTAGTTGGCTGGGGCATAGCTATGATTATTTGTGGTATATCTGGCGCAATAAATCTACGAGAATACGCTGGATATTCATATTGTTTTCTCACATCCGCTCCTGCTCTTGTTGCTCTGTTTGTTCCAGCTGGATTTCTAATTGTATATTTATTTATTTTTCATTTACTCATTAAATGTTCAATTCAAAATGTTGACATGAATGCTCAGTTGTCTGAAGGTACACAAGCAACAGAAAATATGGATTTGGAATTATTGGAGCCAAGTACAAATATTTCTATTGATAGAAATAGTGCACATAGTGTACAAACTGTATTGTCTGATATTGAAGATTCAGAACATTCTCAAATTACTCAATTGAAAGGTCAAATTATTATATTAACTTTATATTTGATATCATGGATTACTGCAGCAGCAGCTACAACAAAGTCATTAAATGCATATATTTCATTTGATGAAACTATATTTGCTATTTTATATTCACTTTTTTCTAGTTCACTTGGAATTTTCATTCTTTTCTTTTATGGAATTGCACGAAATGATGTTAGGTCACAATGGTTAAGAATGGGTTGTTGGTTTCAGAAACGGAAAAATCAATGTTGTCGAACAAGAAGTATCTCTGATGCAAATCCAGTAATAACAACACAATCTTTAGTACAAAATTTGGTGGCTCCAATGTCTAATTCTCAAGCTACTCAAGTTACATCTGATTCAAATTCCATTAGCTCGTCCAGATACACCAATAGATCGCAAACATATAATGCATTTAAAGTTACAGATATTGTCACCAATAAAAAAGTATCGCCTGTTGGTAGAAAAATGACAAATATGAACTTAGTTGTATTGCACCGACAACAATACAGATCTGATAATTCTGTAACAACATACATTGAACCCACTTGTGTTGAAATGTTCTATAATCCTCATCAAAGTGGAGTTGCCAGAAAATTTTTTAGAAAACAACGTCGTCATACAAAAAATAGTAATCTTGGTCCTCGAAAACAAGGCGATGGTGGTGCTATGAGTGATGCTGGTAGTTGCATTTCTGTATCACGGTCGACCACAAAATTAGAAAGTAATATAGATCAAACTATCTTAAGTAGCAGTGCAAAAGTGAATAATACAAACATTCATGTTGAATTAAATCCAATAAATGACGTTAAAAACGTTAATATACTCTCAGATAGTGGTGGTAGTATTTCAGAGGAAAGAAATGTTCCAATGCGATTTGTTATTGGCCAAGAAGATTTTTTTCGAAATGTAAGAAAAGTTAACAACAATTGTAGATTACACGAGTCTATAAATACAGTATCTAACTCTGCAAGAAACAATTGCCAAAAAATAGAATTATTGAATATAACTTTACATGAGTCAGACATGGAAATCAAAACTGATGAAGAAAAGCATTTGCAGAGTGTTTCACAACAATGCAGTTTAGAATACAGTTCGGAAATAGAATCTATTACTCAGATGACTAGTGAAAAAAGTGATCATAATTTACCAGAAATTTATGAAACTGTAGAAACAATTATGGAAGCAAATCTTTTAAAAAAGGACTGTCAAAATGAGAATGAATTCCATGAAGTAGAGAAACACCAGTCAAATGCCAATTTAAAATGGTTAACTCATTCTAATAGCATGCACTGTCTTCCAATAGATACTGCAAAACCATTACGAAATAATTATTGTAATTCATTAAATGACATTACATCTCTTGCCAGTTTCAAGAAATGTGAATATTTGAAATCATTTTCAGACTTGCAGAATATTGCAAGTTCGAATTTATGCAATAAAAATTCCCTTTCTGAAAAATCATTTAGTAAATTAGAACTATCTTTCTCTAAAGTAAACAGTGAAGTTAAAGATAATTTACATAATTTAGTACAGAATATTACTTCCACAAGAAATATTGAATGTGCCTCCAATGTGTGCACTGATGAATTGAAATCTAAACAAAAATGTATCAATTCTATGATTGATATGACATCATTTATGCATAGTTCTTGCAATATAGTAAGAAATTTAGATTCAAACAATGAAGTAGAAAGTTTAAACAAACAACAAAATATACAGCACATTGAAGGTAGTGAAGTACACTTAAATAATCCAAATACTTATCTACAAATAGTTAAAAAAGAAACAAGCGTTTAATCTAGTTTTGCTTATATAGAGCATAATATATTTATATTAATAAAAATTTCATCTATCAAGAGTAAAATAATTTTTGGAATATTTACATTTTTATAATATTCAAAAAAATACTTATTTTACTTTGTTTTATTAATTTATCTACAAACATAGTTCCTATATATGAAAAAAAATCATTCTTTTTTATAAAACTGTTTTATCTCTTTTTACATTGCTATTAATCTTTTTACTTTTTTAGCATGTCAAATATTTTTAATGTATTTTTATTCATATAAATATATAAAACTTATTAAACTATTTGTTGGATATGTATTTATTCAAAGAAAATTGTACATAATTAATACAAACAAATTCCATATTTTTGTGCAGTCTATAAAACTCATTTTTCTTTTGTATATACATTGTTCTGCAGAAAGAGTGCTCAAAAATCATAATAGCACTATAAAATCATAATATTTAATGACATTTGCTTCATTCATATATCATTTAGAAGTAAAGAATATTTTATATTCAGTTTAATTGAATTTCTACCAATGATTTTAAATATAACTTATAAAGTTTTTATTATTTTTATAATTGCATATGTAATTTATAAAATATGCTCCAAGACTGAATATTTTATTAAATAAATTTGAAAATACATTAACCTTATTATTATCGTTAGTTTTTTTACACGTGTGAAATTATTTTGTAAAGATAAATAATTATTACGTATTTGAGATATACAATATATAAAATAATATTAAAAGATATAATGCACACACAAGTACATAAATTACATACAGTGTAATGTATAAGGATATTACTTTTATAAAATATATCTATAGGTATAATTTTTGTACATAATTTATAGTTTATACAGTATTTAATTTCTTAAATATAAAGTTTATACATGTAACTCTTTTCTTATACTTGAAAATATATTTAAATGTTATATATAAATTCATATTGTTTTTTATTAACATCCCACTTAAAAATAAACAAAAAAAAGAAAAGTAATTAAATACACCAATCAAAATTATTATTATAATTTATAATTTTAAGTTAAAAAATAGTGGTTTTATTAAAAGATGTTATTCATATTAATTTAACCATTCTTTAGGATTTTTCAATACATCAAGTAGTTCTGCTTCCTTTGAATCAGGTGTTGGTTCATGCATATATTTCCAATTTGCAGACAAAGGCAAAGACATTAATATACTTTCATATCTTGCACCAGGTGTATATAAGCCAAATTTTGTACCACGATCATATATTAAATTAAATTCAACATATCTTCCTCTACGTAACAATTGCCACTGTCTTTCTTTATATCCATATCCATCATCTTTATGTTGTTTAACTAATGGAATGTAAGAAGGGATAACAGCTTCTGCGCAAGACTTTATGAACTGAAATGCTTCTTCTTGGCTAGGAGTATCAATGTCATCAAAGAAGATACCACCTACTCCTCTACGTTCTCCTCTATGTCTAATGAAAAAGTAATCATCACACCATTTTTTGAATTTTGAATAATATGAAGAATCATGTTTGTCACACGCAGCTTTTAAAGTACCATGAAAATGTTTCACATCATCTTCATTTAAGTAATAAGGTGTAAGATCTGTACCACCTCCAAACCACCACTGAATTGAACCATCTGGATTTTCTACTTCAAAGTAACGATAGTTGAAATGTATTGTTGGAACCATAGGATTTCGAGGATGAATTACAGCACTTACACCAGCTGCAAAGAATGGCATAGATCCTTCTTGTAATTGTTTCCCCCGTGCTCTCATCTGTTGTACTGCAGCTGGTGGTAATGTGCCAGTAACAACAGACACATTTACACCAGCTTTTTCAAATACAACTCCATCTTGTAAAACACAAGTAATTCCTCCGCCACCTTCTTTTCTAATCCATCTATCAACTTTAAAAGAATAATCCGGATCTTCTAAGGATTCCAAAGCTTTACAAAACTCTGCCTGAGTTTTCATTACTAACAATTCCATTTTTGTTTTCATGTCATTTCTCTTCTTTAACTTGCTTATGTCAGTAATAGGTTCTGCCATGAATTTTTTAATATCCAATTCATTTTGTGCTGCAAATACTGTAATTCCTGAAGTATTGTAAACCATAATGCTTGTAAATATACCAAAACCAATATACTTGGTATTTTTTACTTTATTTTGAACACTATAATGTTTATAGTAAAAGTGGCGTAAGAAGACCCAATTTTTTAATAACGTTCGTGGAATCATAGTTATCTGCAATTAATTAATTCAATTGTTTTTAATTTTACATTAATAAATTACCAACTGAAAAGGTTAGTTTATATTTTCTATTTAAAAGTACATCATTTAAAAAAATATTAAAGTAAACAGTCAAAATTTTGATTTTTAATTAATGAAATTTTCATTTTAATTTAATAAATGAATTTTCTCAAAACTCCTCGTTTTATTTTAAATGAATTTAAATTTATAGTATACGACAGTCTACGAGTTTTAACAATTTAAATTTAAATTAGAAATGGAAGAAAAACTTAAATCATAAAATGGTGTAAAATATTGTAAAATATTATTACTTAGAGTTTTTTAGATGTGAAAAATAACAAGTGTGTCTTTTATCAAATTACAAATGATTATGGTGAGAATAGGAAATATATTATTTTGCAAGTAACTATAATTAACTGATAACGTGATTATCTACTCAGTTTAAGATACTTTAAAGTAAGTTTGAGACAAAATAAGTATTTATAAATACTGTGCGCATTCAGAAAAGAAAAATTTGTATCACAGGTTAACTAGCAACAAAGGGGTAAATCTATAAATTTGGTAGTTAGTATTATTAAATTTCTAAAATGTGGCTCAAAAAACAATGTAATCAATTGCTTAAATATCCTCAATTTTGCACAAGAATTTCGGTATGTTATTGCTTTTGCTTACAAATGTATATAATATAGAAGATATCTTTTCTTCTCAATATATATATATATAATTGACACATATATATTTTATCTTTATAGTTTAGAAAACAATCAACGCAATACAATGCAGACACAATACCCCATATTCCAGAACCTGAATATGATATTAATTTCTTGTGTAATCCATCTAATCGAGACACAATTTTTAATAATATAAAAGCAAGAAAAGCTGTTGGAGATATCGATAAAGTCCTTGAGCTTTCAGGGAAGCCAGAATTTAAAAAGTCTTTCTTGTATGAGTTAAACAAAATACCAAATCAAACAGATCCAAGGGTATTAACTTATGGCGAACAACCACGAATTTTAAAACAATGTGGACATGAGCCAGAATTTGATTTTAAGCCACAACAGTTCTCAACATTAGCTACAAATTTAAATACATTTAAAAGTCAATCATTGGGACCTTTAATTGGAACACGAGGTTACTTGTTCTTAGGAGATCTAGCACAATTAGAAGAAGCATTAATTCATTTTACAGTCAAAAAGTTAATGAAACACGGGTTTAAACTTGTTTCTGTACCTGATATTATTCCTACTGAAGTTATTGAGAGATGTGGGTTAATAACAGATAATGGAAGACACCTTGTATATAATTTAAGTCCTTTTTATGAAGGAGATTATAGTTTATCTGGAACGGCAGAAATGTCCTTAGCTTATAAAGTAATGAATAGTCTATTTGATTCAGCAGATTTACCATTGAAAATGGCTGCTGTAAGTAGGTGTTTTAGGGCAGAAGTATCTAATCTCTTGCATGAGAAAAATTTATATAGGTAAGAAAATATTGTGTTAATCTATAAACTATATTTTACTCATAATCAGTGTTCTATATCTATATTTAATTTATATCATTTAAATGTTTTTAATATGTAATTTTATCTGTTTACATTAAGGGTTCATCAATTTACGAAAGTTGAAATGTTTGTATGTTCAAAACATGTAGAATCTGAAGAACAATTTCAAGAACTTTTGAGCATTCAAGAAGATTTATTTTCTTCTTTGAATTTATATCTTCGAATAATTGATATGCCTCCTCACGATTTAGGATCCCCAGCATATAGGTATATAACAATAAAACTCCGTTTATATGACATTTGTCAAAAGAAAAATAATTTATATAATTCACTGATTCTGTCTGTTACGTACATATATTATTTACATTTAATGAATGTTTACATTTAAATAAATGAATTTAATAAGTTTAATCGGATACTGGCTAAAATTTAATTCAAATAAATGGAATTCTATTGTATAATATTATACATTGAGCTATTTTTTTAATATCTTTATAATCATAATTTATATATTTAGGAAAATAGATATAGAAGGATGGATGCCTGGAAGAAAATTATATGGAGAATTATCTAGCTGTAGTAATTGTACAGATTATCAGTCACGACGGCTTGGCATAAAATATAAAACAAAAAATGGAGAAACTTTACATGTTCATACCTTAAATGGAACTGCATGTGCCATACCTCGTATGTTAATTGCACTTTGTGAAACATATCAAACAAAACATAATCGTATTCGAGTCCCTGAAATTTTAGTACCTTATATGGCAGGAAAGACACTTATTAAAAAACAACCAATTGCCAATATGAAACTTTTTAAGTACAAACCACAAATCTAATACAATGAATATTTAACATTCTTTAGTGGAATTTAAAAACAAAAGTAATAATTATCCTTTTATTAGTTTTTTTTTTACGTTATTTGTATATAGGAATTTATTTGTAATTTATATCAAAATAAAAATAAATAAAACATTGCTCCCAATTATACATATTACAAAACTTTTCCTTAATTTTTAGAAACATTTTTACATTAATTTGCTCTAATCATAAAATATTTAATTATTATTATTATAAATTAATATTACAGGAAATCAAATAGGATTTATAAAAAATTCGAATATTAAACACCACCTGACAATATATTTTCTAAAAACTAGTACAATATCATACAAAGAATGTGGGTTTGAAAATTATACATACACAGGGATAAAGATCTTTTCTTCATTAACTTGTTATTCTGTATATATTTTATAGCGGTGTTATAAAAATGTAACACAAAATATTTTTTCTTAAAGTAATACAATTTAAAGACACTGTAAATTTTACAATTTATCTCCTTCGTTAATCAGATGGTAATATAATGTTTTTTTTTATTTATTAACAATTAAAAAATTGCATGTACCTGTCTTGATATAGTGTGTCTCAGAATGATACAAACTTTATTTTTTTCAAAATTTCTATTTACCAATATAATTCAATTGCTGTTCATATTTTGATCCATTTCAAAACTTTGGATACAAATATATTATTTTTTGATAATGAAGCTTATATTATTCTGAAATATAAAAATAATATAAAATTAAAAACAAAGCTGTAAAACATTGGTTAAACATACTTTTTGTATTTTTAATCTTCTTCTTCTCCTGATTCAGATTCTTCTTCTGCATTCTGTAACCATTCAACGAATTTTTTCATTTGATCTAAGAATAGCATTTTTCCTTTAACAGAATGGCCTTCTTTATACCACTTCAAAATTACTTCTTCTGATATTACATCCGCTAAAATAAAATACATTGAATAAGAAAAAAAAGGAATTATAATAAATCTGCATACTTGTTAGAATTATTAACATACTTTTATAAAATAGTAAAACAATTTTCTGGAAGACTTTCATAAAGTTCATATTCTCATAACAAAATTCCTGGACCTTGAGAATAAGCGCAAGCTCAGATCTGGCAGTGGTTGTAAAAGCATCAAATAGTGAAGTGTATACTTTTAAGTGTTTCAGTGCTTGATCAGCTACCAATTCTTCTTTTTTATTCCATTCAGCTTGACCCATTACTACAACCCAAATCTACAAACAATTGTTAACATTTTTGTTCAATTCTAACGTTATAATGTAGTATAATAACAATAGTTATAAAATAATTACCAGGCCAATAACTTCATGCTCGGGAATACCACTCTTTTGTGCCATTTCTTTGAGATCAAGTATAATGTCTTTCAAAGGACGATTATCAGCCAAGTCATCCAATAATAATTGTTGCAGATCTCGTTTTGCTTCTTGACTTGCTTGAGCTTTATGCAATTTTACAATGTCTGCAAGACCAACAGCTTCAAATACAGATCGAAAATACTCTTCAGTTCGTTTATTAGGCGGTACAAATTCCATTAACCTGTTGATCAATGTAAAGAAAGAAAGAAAGAAAAAGATAACGAGAATAAAACAAAAAAAAAATTGATACAACAATAGATTTTCTCATACCTTCCTTCAATATTTCCTTTTTTTAAAGCAGTCATTAAACTTGATAGACCTTTCTCTTGCCTCCAAGTGACGAAAACTTCTAATAGAAAGTCTAACGCTAAGTTATCTTTAACCAGATGTTCATTAATTAAAACTGATAAAACAGTGGGTGGAACAGAACCATTGGATATCCATAGAGCTGTCATTCTAGCTAATTTTATTCTTTCCTTAGGAGTAAAACCTTTCATAAAAACCAATACTTTTTTCATTTCTTCTTCAAACATTTTCTCCAAATATTTATAACGTCTCATAAGTTTAATGAAAACCTATAAATAAGATTATTTCCAAGGTCATTATTTAGAAGATCACACAATGACAACTTAATAGAGATCTTTCAAAGATATGTAAAATAGGATATATCACTTGTTCAAAATTTCGCATGGATTCCATATCTTCTGGTTGTTCAAAAACACAAGCGGTGGTTTTAACTGGTTTATCACCATCTTGAGCAATAGAACCGCCTGGAACCAAAAGTCCACCAGCTATTAAGATGTCAAATAGGTCTTCTCCATATCTGCGGTAATCTAATTTAGAGCCAGCTGCGTCCAAGTACTTTGAAATTGCATCTAAGTCGTTATCAGCCTTTTCCAAACCAAGTAAAATTGCATCTCGAAATCCCATAGGGTCATATTTTTCTTTTTCATCTAAAAGAACCATTATTACAATTAAGTATATTATTCAAGAAACTCTGTTTCCTCGAGCGTACCTCTTTTTCTGGTCTTTATGCGTTGACCTGATAATATTGGTTTTTCTATTTTTTGACTCATACAATACCTTTCTGAAATGATAAAAATTTCAATTAAGTTAAGTTTTGCCAGTTTTTTAATAAATTATAGAAAATTATATTATATAAATTATATATTATGTATATGTATGATGTGTATATATACATACACATACACAGTATTGTTGCCTTATGCATTAACATTCATAAATTTTGAAAATTACCTCTTCTACAAAAATTTCTTTAATATTTACTTGTATAACAGAGCGACGATTTAACAAGGTTAAAACGGAACTACAATGCGACCATAATGAGCTGGCATTTGACTTTAAATCTGTTGGCACTTCTTTGACAAATGGCGACTTTCATTAAATATATTCTATTACGTCAAAAATTCCTACTTATAAATAATAAAGCTCAATAGCATTCAAATATACATATATAATAAAGAAATTGTATATTTTAATTAGTTTATTACTTCTAAGGTTAAGGTGTAATGGAACCACGATAGTTAAAATTTGTACGAACGGTGAATCTTTGTAATAGTCAGGTTATACTAAAAGCAACTAAGTATTGCTTAGATTTTAATGGATTTTACTTTTTAACTTACTTAGATGCACGTACAACTGTAGAATTATCCCTTTTCAGGTGTATAAGGGCAATACGAAATATCTCAAAAAAGATTTTGAGCACTTGAGATCAGCGAAACCGAAGAGAATCAACTTGAAGAGAAGCCACAATTGACAGAGAATAGATAGGACACTTGGATTTGTATTTCGTAATGCGTTTCTAACGCCATCTGAACTATTCAAAACATAGTAATGGGAATAAAGTTTTCGTAGCGACATCTATTAAGGCAAAATCACAGGTAAAGCATATAATGACCATTGACTAAATGATGACATCAATTTTAAGAAATAATATCACGATTAGTTAATGATATCACATTTATTAAGGAAAGCAGCATACGTATATACGGCAATCTTCTCTAACATGATGTATTCCGGGGCTAATATTTACTCTTAGTAAAGATTAAAAAGGAACCAAAAATTATAGCATAAGAAGTAGGCACAAGGTATAATTATACTAAAAATGTGTCTATGACACAAACACAAGCAGAACCGACATGTAACTGAATAATTTGTTTAAATCTATCATCCAATATAAATTATAAACAAAAAGATAAGCATTAGATTTGAGATGAATCTCGGATATTGTAGTATATGACGAAAAAGATATATTTCGTTTATGCTACACGAGGTCCTGCAATCAAAATTATAATATATTCAAAGTAATTATAGTATATTTATTTTTAGAAAATTTTAAGAGCATACAGAAATTTTGATGTATAACAAAACAATTATTTGTATTTCTTAATTATTATTAAGTACTCAGTTGCAAATACTATATAGACTTTGTTACATATTTGATATAGTTCACCATTTAACAAAGTTACTTTTTACTTTTTTGTATTTTTTATAGTTATTCTTTTAATTTTTTATCTATTACCATTTATATAAAATTAATTATTTTTAAATAATTGTTTAATATTTTAAATGTTTCTTTTTTTATATATATAATAGAACATATTAAAACTATTTTATTTACCTGATATTCACTACAATCTGATATAATGACATAATTAAAACACATATTCACAATTATCAGTAAGCACTTCATAGTTTTGATGAATGTGTTCCTTTCCTTGGTATATCGCTGAATGGTTTTAGTAATGGATATAAACACTGACTAATTTTAAATGATAAAATATCATCAATTTTTTTCTGCTCAGCAATATTTGTTTCATTCGATGATGAAATATCTTCGTTAGATTCTATTACATCTTCATCTTCTAATTTTGATTCTTTTAATGTAGAAAGTACATGTACTGATAACTTGCGCTGAACATCATTTTGAAATATTTCCTGCAAACATTTAAATTTTATACACTCTTATTAAGTTTGTTTAATACGAATTAGTGTTTGTCTAAATAATGTAATTATATGTAATTATATGTACTTTGTAAAACTTCAATATTTGTTCCTGTGTTATAGTTCTTAAATATGCGACTTCAATATTTGCTCGATCGAAATTATATTGTTGTGATGTAATTTCACTCCAAAATATGGCAGATAAAGCAGTCATTTGCTTAGGTTTTTCAAGTCGTCGTATTGCTAACGATTCTTTATGTGCATGAAATTCCTCTTCTGTCATAGTTAATATATGTTGCTGAAATAAATTAACTTTGTACAAAAATTTTAAATTCAAATGAATCTAATAATATTTAAATTTTAATTACTAACCAACATAGAATTTAAAAACATATTAATTCTTTGTTCAACATATTTAGGATGTCTGTCACTTTGAACTATAATTCTTAAACCTTGTGCACCATTTGTTCTTCGAACTCCACTAAATACTATATATCCCAATTGTTCTTTAGTTCTTAATGTAGTAAAGCAAGGTTCTGATAGAATCTGTGCTAAAAGTTCTAGGAGCATATTTGATTCTGTTGATTGTAAACCCGTTTGATAATAAACTTGCGTACATGAACTACTATGAAATTTAGTTTTTGTTTCAAATAAAAATTGACAACCTAAAAAGATAAAATATTAATTTTTTTCTTTTTTAAAAAAAGAATATTATTAAAAGATTTTTAATGTTAAATATACCATCTTCTAGTTTGATTTCACGATGTAAAATTAACTGCCTAGATAATAGTGGTACCATATGAGGAACTGCGTTCGATAATTTTGATTCTATTGATTTTGCTGTTTCAATAGCTTCCGACATTGTTATATTACCATGCATTAAACATTCCATATGTATTTTGCTCAAAAATTGTGGAATGAAATTTTGTACTTTTTCAACTGTTAAATCTACAAATTGTATTATAATATATAATTATAATATAAATTATAAAAATTATAATATATATAATTAATAAATCATAAAATTTATGAGTATTTCTTCTAAATTTATTTATTAATTAAATAATTAAATTTTGTGTAAACTTACAAGATGTAGCATTTAATAATTCATCCTTCATCCAAATTTGTTCTGACAATAAAACAGCAAGATAATAAACTGCATGCTGATATGGCTGTTCAGCTTTATAGTTTTTTAAGCTTCTAATGTACTAGAATTAAAATGAAAATTAATTATAAATATAACAATATACATAAAAAATTAAGTAACACATACATTTTCTTTCCAAATCTCAAATCTTTTTGAATCAACTTTAAAATTAATCATTTTGTCTATAATTTTATTCAGTAACACATGTTGTTTATCATCATAGCCAACAATTCCCAACTAAAAAATATATACATTATATAATGTTGAAAATTAAATTTATATATATTACATGTAATAAACTTTTACTTACTATCATTCCATATTTACTATTAGTAAGCTCCCATTTAAGACCAACAATATCAGCAGCATATGCATATTCATTTAGAGCATCGCGGAACAACAATACAAATATATATGTTAGATTACAACTAAGAGGATCCATGTATGCTAATGGACTGTAATAAATTATATATATGTAAACTGACAATATGCTTATTGCTAATATAAATATAAATTAAGCAGAGGGACATAGTTTTAGAGTTACTTTTAGAATTACAAATTGATCACTAAAATTACCATTCAATACAGAACTTTATTTTCTTACTTATATTTTACCTGGCAAAATCAATAAATAAATTAGCTTTGGGTGTAAGAAATTCATCATCTTGTTTAAACCATAATCTTATTAATGAAGTATCTTCAATAATTATTGGAAATTTGGATATCTAAAAATAGTAAAATTATTTTTTCACAACATGCTTTTAATAATATACATATAGAGTATAGAGCATATAAAGTACATAAATTTACTCACAGTGCTTTCTGCTGGTTTTATATCAAATTTTTCAGGTATGAATTCATTCTTTGGTGGCAAATTCAAATCTGAATTTAAACCAGCATTAATCCATTTACTTATTATATTTTGTGATATTTTTTCTTTTTTAAATTTGACACCATACCACTTTTCACTTTCATCAGCTATATTTTCATATAATTTTGCAACTACATGAACTCTAACATTTTCTGGTTTCAAATATTCCATTACCCAGGTAATTAAATCTGGTTTCCATAATGGGAAAAGATGTTCTGCTATTAAAATTTCTTCCATTGGATAATCATATAATATTTGTGCTATACCAGTGGTATAATCACAAGGATAACCTTTTTCCTTGAATCGAAAATTTATATTTGCAATGTCTCTATATTCCTTTAAAATAAAACAATTATTTTATTAAATATTGAACTTTTTATATTCATGATTAACACTTCACCGACAGAATGCATATTTTCCTCCTTATTAATAAATATTTTATATCATTTATTATTTTTGTCTATTAACAGATTTCTTTTATAAATATATTTACAAATATATTTACAAATATATATTTTAAAATATAAAAGTCATAATAATTTGTTAAAGACATTGTAACTTGCATACAGAGGATTTTGGATTTTCCTGTTGTAAAATGCAGCAACATTAGCTTCTGATGGCAAAATGTTAATCTTTAAATCTGTATTAGATAATAATTGATTTATAAATAATTACATTATAAATCCATTCAACTGGTCCATGTTTCTTTAACATGTTAATATATTGGAAGGTTAATAGAACAATATCATCGACATGTTGAATACCTTCTTCTGTCAAATCAACGAAAACAGCAAAGAAACTGAAACCTCTAGCACCTAACCGTTTACCTGATCCAAGCGAATTGCACCATCCTTTTGCTTTCAACAAAGATAAAAGTGATCCTTCGCCTTCATGTCCTAATAAATGTGAAATATAATGTGCAGGCTGAAGAAATAAAAAATAGGTTAATTAAGAATAAAAAATTAATATATTAAAAAGTAACATAAACAGTTATTACCGCTGCTTTGTAATGTTCTCGCAAATCAGGTATAGGAAATATAATATACAAATTCCGAATGTCTTTTATTGGAACAACATACCACTTGTGTTGAAAATGTTCCTTTGGATTAAAAGGATGTTGTGGCCAAGTAGGTACTGTAATATCTTTATTTTTCACTTGAGAAAATAACTCTACTACCATTTTCTCAAGTTCATCTAAACTCTCTAATTATAAAAAAAGAAAAAATGAGTAAATAGCATTTTTTTATTCCATATTTAATAGAGTAAATAATAAATAAAATACTTTACTTACCTTTGCCAAGTACACATAATGCCATAATATTAGAAGAATAAAATTTATCATGAAACTCAAGTAACTTTTCCCTTACATTTATCCCTTTTTGTTTCGGAATTACATCCAAAGTTTCTTTATTTCCTGTAGAAAATTTTGAAAAAGGATGATTTGGGTCTGCTGATGATTTATCCAATTGATCAAGACGCCATGTATCGTTTGCTAAATTCTTTTCACATTCCAAATGAACAGCATTTAACTCTAGCTCAGTTAAAGCTTCTGTAAAGAGTGGTGCAATAAAAAATTGTGCAAAACGATCTAATGCACCTCTCAGTTTTTCTGCATGTACATCAAAATAATAAAGTGTATGATCCATGTGGGTTGATGCATTATATGTACCCCCATTTTGTGATAAATATTTATTATAATCATTTTTTTCTGGATATTTTTCCGTTCCTAAGAATAGCATGTGTTCACAAAAGTGTGCTAAACCTGGTAAATCATCTGGTTCACTTAAATTACCTACAAAGGCAATATTAAAATAATAGCAATAGTAATATATTGAATCACAAAATTAAAAATATAATTATATACTTGATTTTACCAATATTCACGTTCAAAGCAGCAGCACTTTTATCTGTTGAGGGATCACTAATAACTAAAACTTTCATTTTATTAAAAAGCAACAGACCTCTATATTCTCTTTTATCATTTGACGATTTAACTATATTATTATACCGTTCTTCTATAAAATTATGAATATCCATGTTTGATCTAGATACTTTTGAGGATTTGCACCTATGAATAAAGAAAATTACATATAATATGAAATAACTATTAGTATTATTTGTTCAAAATCGAAAGTAAATAAAAATAAAATTAAACATTTACTCTTTCCTTCTTTTTATTAAAAAGGCAAACAATATTGCTAATACATAAACAAATTTTTATTCAGCAATATAAACGTTAATATAACATCAAAATTTAAAATTATAAAGAAACAGTAACTTACTGATACTGATGTTTTATGTTCTGTGTGTAACTTCAGTTGATTACAAAACAATTTTTTTTTAATAACAAAGTTATTATAAATCACTAATCTAATTTTAAGTAATTTTTTGGTGATCAATGTAATATTTAATATTAATAAAAATATTGTGTATAAAAAGATAAAGTACAGCTAGCTAGGTTAGAATATGTATGAAAGAAGAGTAATACAGAATTATACTTCACAAAAATAATTTTTTGTATGAAAAATTAATTTCAGTATTTTCAAATGCGTTACATGTGAAATATATACTGATTATAAGATAACTATGATATAATATATATATATAAACTTCAGATTTATTGAATAATAACTAATAAATACATTCGTTTTACAAATTAGTAGATTCTATTCAGCTAGATTATGATCGAATTGTACTATGTAATGTTTCATGAAGAACGTATGCGTACCTGTAAACAGAGAAAGTGTGGGTTGACACGTAAAAAATACGAAATTTAAATATTTGTGCCAAAACCATATTTATTAAATTTTATATAAATTACTACTCAAAAATAAAATTTTATTTAATCTCGTTATCATGATTGTTTTATAATGTTTTGAAGTAAGTTACAGTGAATATCTATAGTTAATTTTTATTTCGTAATAATATAGTACAAACATATAACCGTTTATAAGAAAATAATTATAATTAACGATTGGAAAATGTATATATCTGTGGTATATATGTTTTTAATTGACAATAATTTAATTATTCCGATTTATAATTATACGGTATCGAACAAATATTAAATAAGAATAAATGTATTGATGTACGTAATAAAAAGGTAATTCAGGGAATAAGAACATTTAAATAAAGAGTAAACATTCTGTATATAAGTAAAAATAGATTTAAATTAACAAATGAATCTAGTTCTTTTTAATTTATTTGGATTATTCTTTTATTATGTTGGCAACAAAAATGAAAAAAGTAACTATAACTTAATAGTGGCAGCATTGTATCTTTTGTCGACATAACTATTATTTGTGATTGACATTAGTCAAACTTAGAAATATTTGTATTACATATTATTTATAAAGAAATTATTTGTGCAACATGTCAATTGAAATCGAATCTGCAGAGTAATTATTGTTTATTATAATATTTAATTGATTATATATGATAAAAATTTTTAATATTTCTATATTATTTTTTGATTTTAGTGTAATTCGTTTGATACAGCAATATCTTAAAGAATCAAATCTTGTCAAAACATTACAAACATTACAGGTAACTATTTATTTTCTTTATATATATTTTCTTTAGCAAATAGATAATGTGAATCAATTTTAATGTGTCAAAAAAATAAAACTGAAATTTTTTATAGGAAGAAACAGGAGTATCACTGAATACAGTAGATAGTGTAGATGGTTTTGTAGCAGATATAAATAATGGACATTGGGATACAGTATTAAAAGCAATACAGTCATTAAAGTTACCAGATAAAAAACTAATTGACTTATACGAACAGGTTTGTCTTTAAACTAAAAAAATTTTGGACATTACTTTTTATAAATATCAATTTTATATTTATAATAATCCATAGGTTGTCTTAGAATTAATCGAACTAAGAGAATTAGGAGCAGCTAGATCATTACTGAGACAAACGGATCCAATGATCATGATGAAACAACAAGAACCTGAAAGATATATACATCTAGGTATATTAAGTATATTTAACAAAATGAAATATTATTTTTTAAGAATATAATTTTATTTTAATTATGCATATTGTTTTAATACTATATCCTTTGCTGCAGAAAATTTACTTGCTCGATCATATTTTGATCCACGGGAAGCATATCCTGATGGAAGCACAAAAGAAAAACGAAGGGCATACATAGCCACAGCTCTTGCCGGTGAAGTATCAGTTGTACCGTCAAGTAGATTACTTGCATTATTAGGACAAGCATTAAAATGGCAACAACATCAAGGTTTACTTCCACCTGGTACTACAATAGATTTGTTCAGAGGAAAAGCAGCAGTGAGAGATCAAGAAGATGAAAAATACCCTACACAACTTTCGAAACAAATAAAGTTTGGTCAAAAATCTCATGTAGAATGCGCACGTTTTTCACCAGATGGTCAATATTTGGTTACTGGTTCTGTTGATGGATTTATCGAAGTATGGAATTTTACAACTGGCAAAATCAGGAAAGATTTAAAATATCAAGCTCAAGACAATTTCATGATGATGGAACAAGCAGTGTTATCAATGTCTTTTAGTCGTGATAGTGAAATGTTAGCTGGTGGTGGGCAAGATGGTAAAATAAAAGTGTGGAGAGTTCAAAGTGGGCAATGCTTAAGAAGATTTGAAAAAGCACATTCGAAAGGTGTTACATGTCTTCAATTTAGTAGAGATAATAGCCAAATTTTATCTGCATCATTTGATACTACTATAAGGTATATAAAATTAATAATTGTAATAAAAATTTATTTCTAGCATTATGATTATTTATTATACTTATAATACAGGATACATGGACTTAAATCGGGAAAAACTTTGAAGGAATTTCGAGGACATGCTTCTTTTGTAAATGAAGTAGTTTTCGCACCAGACGGACATAATATAATAAGTGCATCGTCAGATGGAACTGTAAAAGTTTGGAGTTTAAAGACAACAGAATGTATAGGTACATATAAGTCTTTAGGAGCTGCGGATTTAACTGTCAATAGCATACATGCTCTTCCTCGAAATCCGGAACATTTTGTTGTGTGTAATCGTTCAAATACAGTTGTAATTATGAATATGCAAGGACAAATAGTGAGGTCATTCTCTAGTGGAAAACGAGAAGGAGGTGATTTTGTATGTACTGTTGTAAGTCCGCGTGGTGAATTTATTTACTGTGTTGGTGAAGATCTTGTGCTTTATTGTTTTTCTACATCATCAGGGAAACTTGAAAGAACACTCAATGTAAGTATTTTTATTCTATAACTTGAATAATTTATTTTTTATTTACATTAAATGATATTATTATTACATTACAGATACACGAGAAAGATGTTATAGGTTTAACGCATCATCCACACCAAAATCTTTTATGTTCTTACAGTGAAGACGGTCTTTTAAAATTATGGAAACCATAAAATTAAATGTATATAAATTAAAGTATTTCTATCTAATCCCAGCGTTTTTTTTTTTTTTTTTGTTATATGATTGTTGTGCACCTTTAATTCTTAATTTTATAAAATACATAAGATGTTCATTTTTCTAAAGTTAGTTTTATTATGTAAATTTTATACTATGCTGCAATAATAAAAATACATACATACAAAATAATAATTTTTATTTTATTATTTACAATAAAATATTAAATATTCGTCTATTTAATGCATGACTCTTCACTCGAATGTAGCTAATTTTTTTTTAGAGAATTTGCTAGGAACTAATGTGGAAACATTTTTCTCAGAAAATTATTTCGTAATATATATTTTATAAACTATCGTGTGTATCATTCTTTTTATAATAAAAATGCTATGCTATAGGAATCAATTGTCAAAATATAAAGAAAGACATATTCTTAGGTATTTTCGTTCATATATGTCTGTCCTTGTCCCACACTATCGCCGTCCTTGTCTAGGGCGCTCATATGTCTGTCCTTGTCGCACGCTATCGCTCTCTTTGCCTAACGACGCTACACAAGGAAAGCAATAGTGTGCGACAAGGACATCCTTCGATTTATTAAAAAAAAAAATTCAACTTTTTACACACGTTTTTCTAGGATAAAACATACATAGAAAGAAAGCGGGGAGCCTAATTTTACGGACGCACATAAAAAAGTTCGCAAATTATTCCTCAGAATTAGGTTTTTTTCATAAAAAGTGCGAACTGTCACAAAATGGACATGGTGGCGCCATCTAGCGGTAACTTAGTAGTACTAATTATTTACAAAAATAATTATTTCAGCATTTTACGGGTCAAATGGAGTATGAAAAGAAAACTAAGGGTTTAATTAGGGTAATACAATCGCCAAAGTTCACAATTCATTTCGCTAAATTAGGTTTTTTCGCAAATGAAAATTGATTTCTCTGTTTTACGGGGTAAGAAATACTAGCGCCGCGTTGTGGCAAACCGATGGAATTAACCGCTCTATAACCATATAGGGAGAATAATTAATTGTAATTTTTCACGCCACAAATTACGTTCGCAAATAAATCCGAATCTAATATTCACTATAGTTTGCACGAAATTATGCACTCACTACAGGCACTACGTAATTGAAACATTCTTTATATACGTAAATTATACTTAAAATAAAACAAAAACCAAGCTTAGGGTCTCTAAAATCGAAGACGAAACCATAACAGTTCACAAATGATTCCTCTTAATTAATATCTTCTCATAATTTGTGACAGTTTTTCCTTGGTTTTTGTTTTATTTTAAGTATAGTTTACGTATATAAAGAATGTTTCAATTACGTTAGTAGTGCCTGTAGTGAGTGCATAATTTCGCGCAAACTATAGTGAATATTAAATTCAGATTTATTTGCCAACGTAACTGATAGCATTATCTTTGAAATATGTGCTCGTGGAGTGCAAATTAGTAGCGTGAAAAATTAAAATTAATTATTCTCCCTATATGGTTATAGAGCGGTTAGTTCTACCGGTTTGCCACAACGCGGCGCTAGTGTTTCTTACCCTGTAGTGACCATTACTCCTTCAAAATTAATATCAATGCCATAATATCTACACAATCGTTCTGTCGAAACATACGATTCCTGTAAATCGACACCAGAAACTGTAAATTGTTATTCTATTTTTATTATCACTATGGAGATTACTACCTTGTTTACTTGTTGATAGAGATGTATATATAGACTTCATTTTAGAATTAGTTATTCATTCCTTAATTAACATTAAAAGAAAACAGTTATCTATTTTTGCTATAAATTTTATTATTATATAATTTATTATAATTTATTAAAAGTTACTAAAGTGACGAAGTCTTAGTTATTTGTAGTATTATAATATTATCATTATAATCACCACAACCCCGTAAAATAGAGAAATTTTCATTTGCGAAAAAATCTAATTTAGCGAGATGAATTGTGAACTTTGACGCTTGTATTACCCTAATTAGACTCTTAGCTTTCTTTTCATACCCCATTTGACCCGTAAAATGCAGAAATAATTATTTTTGTAAATAATTAGTACCAGTGAGTTACCGCTAGATGACGCCACCATGTCCATTTTGTGATAGTTCGCACTAATTACGAAAAAAACCTAATTACTAACTTTCTTTCTATGTGTGTTTTGTCCTAGAAAAACGTGTGTGTATAAAGTTGAATTTTTTTTCCAATAGATCGAAGAATGTCTTTGTCGCATACTATTCCTTTCGTTGTCTAGCGTCATTAGACAAGGAGAGCGATAGTGTGCGACAAGGACATATATATCTGTACGGTAGACAAGGAGAGCAACAGCACGCGACAAGGACTGACATATGGGCGTGTTAGAAAAGGAGGGTAACAGCGTTGGACAAAGACAGACATATACGTGTGGTAAACAAGGAGAGCGATAGTGTGCGACAAGGACATACATATCTGTACGGTAGACAAGGAGAGCAACAGCTTGCGACAAAGACAGACATAGGCGCGTTAGAGGAGGGCAACAGCGTGGGACAAAGACAGACATATACGCGCGTTAAACAAGGAGATCGTTAGCGTGGGACAACGACAGACATATCTGTGCGATAGAAAAGGAGAATAACAGTGTGCGACAAGGACAGACATCTTCGCGCGGTAAACAAGGATGGTAATAGCGTGGGACAAGGACAGACATATTCGCGTCGTAGACAAGGAGAGTTATAGTGTGCGTCAAGGACAACAATATAAATTAGTTCCTTCGTTTCACCGTTACGCGACGCTAGTATTTGAATGCCTTTATATTTTATACAAAATATAAAAATAATAATATATCAAATTTTACAATTTGTTTTGCTTTTGGGATTACGAGAAAAATTAATGTTAATAAATTGTTAATATTAATAAAATTATAGAAGATGAGAAACTAATTTTTTTTATGGGAAGAATCATTCATGGTTCACTTGATTGCTATTTTATGTTTAAAACGAGTTCAAATATGTTTCATTGCATTTGTGGTATTAAATAAATAATTTAAGAAACTAAAATATTTGTTATAATTATGTGTATAATGTATAATACGTATAGCACGGCGATAGTACAATGTAGACATTCAAAATGAATAATAAAAATGAGTTCTATAGACATCTTGCTCGTCACGTAGTACGAAAAATGGATGTATATGGGTGCCGTGGTAATTGGGCTCGAGCAAATAAGCAATTACTATGTTTTGGCTTGGCAAATATTATAATAACGGGCTAGAGGGGTTAACCAGGTTATCTGGAATATGATCATCGGTTCAGGCGTTTTAGAGAGCGCCAAAACCGGCACCAACCTGCTGCTCATTTTTATTTCCCTTTTTAATATAGTTACTCACTCAAAGAAGCTTCGTTAATATCTCCATGAAACTACATTCTTCATTAATTTCTACTTCGTTTTATATCTTATAATCGTAAAATCATCAAGAGGATAAAAAAAGTTTATCTGTTTTATATTAATTATAAAATATAAATATATCAAATAATTTTTACTCTATCCGAACAGAATATTTATTAACAGATATTTATATTATTACATGTTTGATATGTTTTTCACAATTACTAAAATATGAGAATGATTGAAATAAACCGACAATTTTGCTTCATTTTCACTTAAATACACGCAATTTAATATAGAAAAAGAGTGGTTGTTCTATTATTTGAAAATGCAGAACGGAAGATTTTTGGTCCCTCTATTATTCTATCCAAATTCGGATATTGGAGGGTCCACTCTGTAATTATTTTTATTTCAAGTAGACATGCATTCATTTATATTAATCTTAGACAAATTCGTATTTGGAATCATGTAAACCGGAAGTTACGACTGATGCGATTTTAATGCCATTCCGGCTTTTCCGCTTATTTTCAGTTTCCTGTCGGCATTTTCGTTTTATTTATCTTAGAAGTCCAATTAGTGGTACGCCGATTTTCTTCTTTATAGTTTAGCTGTGTGTTTTCACCCTGTGTTTTCGGCATTCTCTAATGTTCCGTGAAATTCTATAATATTAAATAAGTATACACCTTATTCCCTACTTGTTTTCTAAAATTTCACTTTCCAGAATTTCTTTGCAAAACGCTATGTTACAATGTATAATAAATAGACATATTTCATAAGTGTAACATCTTTGAAACCCGTAGAGGAAGGAACTTCGAACGGTTGCTCCTCCATTGAAAATGAAAGGACATTCGCTCGAATAATTTTACTTCCTTTGTCATGAATTCGTACGAGTTCCTTCAAGCCTTATTATACGCAAAAGTAGAGAAACAAAGTACTGGATCAATCTGATATTTTAATTTTTATGGCTGTTTTCGTGGAAAAATATTGAAATTTATATTTGATAAAGAAAATCAATTGCCATACAAATGAAATATGTAATAGTAATGCCTTTATCGTGCAGATATAGATTTGCGAAATACGAACAGGTTTAATGAGAGATAGATGGATCAAAGCATCTTTATTTATAATAAAAGAAACCTAGTCGAAATACAATGATTTGGTTTGTTAATTTTTGTTAGTAATTCGTAATTTGTTAGTAATTTGTTAATAATTGGATATTGTTTGTACTTAGGGTCGAAAAGATTTCTCTCGCTAGCCAACTGGTCCCAGGTGTGTATACTGGGAGCGTGGCAGACGCGTGCTTCTCCCCTCTTTAACCTCTGCTGAACACAGTTGCTTTTTCATTCTTTCTGTTAATATATATATATATATATATACTATAAAGTAATCTAGAATAAATGTATATGTAGTTACTATATACTCTAAAAAAAGAAATTTCATGTAGGTTAATAATAATTTTTCAAAAGAATCTGAATTGTTGAGAAACGAAAAATGCAAATCTTTAAAGTGCCTGAAATATGAAAACATTTACTACTTGTTGACCAGGTAAATTAAAATTAAAATTAAAACTAACTTCTCTGTATATTATTTTTGTATTATTTGTATTTAAATACTGTTAATATTCAATATTCCAAAATGTATAGTCATTTTTCATCGTAATATCCGAAATTTGTTTGTAATGTCTACTTTAAGGTTTCCTATTTATTTTTTACATCAAATGATGTCACCTATAATGTTTACGAAGAATATGAAAGAAAAATATTTACTACTTATAAAATATGGATATATATTTTATTAAATATAGATAAATAGATTTTTAAGATCCGACACAAATCAGTTCAAGGATGGACATAGATCTGGAAGATAAAAAGGAAATTTATAATTTTGTATATAGCTAGATTTGAATATCTTCGAAATTAGTAAACTAATAGCTTTTCTAAGTATCGTTATTGAGGAAAGTAATGAGCCCAGTTTAGGCAATTAAGAGGAGAAGAATGTAGAAACTCGTCTTGTAAGATTTGCATTTGAGAAAGGTGATAATTATTTGCAACGGAATAATGCAATTATCAAATTGACCCTCGCACCCTCACATAATTACTCGCGACTTCAGGATTTAAGTGGATAATCATTGGGAATTGGGGAACTGTTCGTTGAACGTTGAAATTTGGCAAGCGTCAGAATGTGGGGCGCCAGGTCGTCAATGCGTACCATGTAATTTAAGTTGCATGTAAGTACACATGCATACATCTCACGTACTGGTGGTAGACTTTAACGGTGGATTTTGAATTTACTTTGCTCGCATTTTCTCAATAAACGTGTTTTCAAATAAAGATTTCAACTTATTTACATTACACAACAATTACGTATCAAGTGAAAAAAATTATATTTTTTATTGAATCAAATAATTTTACCTACTTTCATTAATATTCAATTATTTTTTGCTTTGAATTTTACATCTTAATTATATACATAATTTAAAAATATTATATGTTACATTAATAATAATATGTATGTATTATATATATATGTATTAATAATAATATGTATGTATTATATATAATGTTACTATATTACGTTTATAGTTACATATGAGAACTTTCTGGATGATTTTTAATATTAATCGGTCGCTATTAAAACGAAATATCGGAGATTAATGAGTGAAAATTGACAGCGTGCGTGTAGTGGCAGCAACCTTAACAGTAGGAGGAAAATGAAATTTTACTCTTAATCAGGGAGCCACTCGATCACACAGGAGGGTGCCATATTGTTATGTTGTAACCATTCTCTCTTCTTCTTTGCTTCTTTCTTCCTCGATAATCTTTTTCTCTGGTTTGGATGAACTGTTGTTTTACGAGGACTCTTTAGCCTCGGCGGAAGGCCCATTGTATCGCTTATTTCAATGCACGGATTGTTTTCAAAAAGAAAGCACGATTGTTTCTTCCCTTTCTTTTCTCCAGCTTCCTCCTCTTTGATATTTTGTAATTTACCGACAGTAGCGTATCGAATGTGTAGCAATTATAGAGTCTATAAAATTATTAATGAAAGTTTCGAGGAGAGAACTAAGAGCGCAGGATCCTAAATTTCCAACGAAGATTGTAAGAAATTTGTTGTTTTAGTATCTTGCGGAACAGATCGCTAATGATCGTTTTTAAAAGTCATTTCAATTTCTGCTTTCTGTTTGCGTCCTCAAAAAATTCTCCAACGAAACGGTCGGAGATTATTTTTCCCGGTTTCGTAGTACAAATGAATCACTGAAATGCTTCGGGCCACCGTTATTTCGAAGTTATTTTCTACGTCGGTCGTTCGAGGCTTCTGGAAATCAATTTTTCCCCTCTGGCGCCAATTAACCAGAATTTTCTCAACTTCGACGTAGGTCCAACTTCGGCGTTGGTGCATGGCAGTTTTAGACTTTGGGAAAGTTAATCGTTTCCTTCCGTTTTTCTTTTCCCTCTCTTGACTTTGGCCAACTTTCAAATTCACTCTAATGACAACGCAATTCATTCACTTTACCAACCGACAAGTATCAACAATTGCAGTCGTACATTGATTAAAAAGATACTTTTTTTTTTTTTTTTTTTAGTTCTTATTTCGTAAATGTTTCACTTGTTAAATAAAAAGAGAACGTACGCGAATTCTTGATCTGACAGAGTAACGATATCGTAAATCTTGATGAACCAAAGTCATTAGTAGACATCTTCGTGAATTTATCTGAAATTTGGCCTTCCATTCAATGCGAACGAGAGGAATATAATCGGCTTATACGCATTTGGTTTACTGAATCCAGGAAAATGTTGCCACTATCGTTTTTTTACTTTTCATTCATTTTCGTTCGATGCACAATCGCTGCGACGAGACGAAAAACGTATAAAAACTTACACCACTGTGTCGGCTAGTTAGGAGAGTTTTGATGAATCCTAATCTCGTAAAATATATGCGTGAATAATGAGCCACGACGGGCACGGTTCGTTTGAATTAAAAGATGTTATTCTTGTCGTCCTACAAGCTAGTATCTACTAAATGGCACTAATACCGATCCTATTCATTCGGATGCTATCCTTCAATTTGACGTTTGCTTTTATAAGCTAGGATGTCATAATTCCACGCTATCCATGCAACAGTCTTCTAATATGTTAACGTTCAGGAGATTAGAGACACTGTGATCTCTCTGAAAATTCATTTCTTTTCTTTTTTTTCATTTACAATTAACTGGCTAGAATTTCTAATCTCCAAATATTTCAAGACACTTTGGACAATGTACAAATATAAAAAGCTTAAGAAGATTACCGGTATTATTCACAGTCTCTGAGTTGCAGACGTTACTTCTGCATACGGGCTATGATCGTAGTATGTGATATCGTAAAAGATAAAAGGACCAAAAGTGTTGGTAGTTCAGTTTCAGTCGAAAGTCGTGGGAACCGTCTTGGTGGAATAGAAGAACGGACGTAGGAAGGTAGGAGAAGGAAACGAAGAATCTTGGTGGAAGATATAAAAGGGAAAAAGAAAAGAAAAGGGAAGGAAGGTAAAGCCGAGCAAAGTTTGAACGATGGGATGAGATCGTTGATCCTGATTCGAAACAGAAAATTCGAGATACAACGCTCGCGCTGAAAATAACGTGAATTCAATATCTATTCGGCTTAATTATCATTTATTTTCTAGCGTCATATATATTTACAATATATCACACTGCGAATATGATTTTTGCGAATGTTTTCAGAGGAGGAAACAAAGAAATTTCAAATAATTGATCGATTACAATAAATGGATCTAACTAATTTTATTAAATTATATTAAAATTATGTAAAAATATAATTTTAATATGTAAATTATGTAAAAATATAATTTTAATATGTAAATTATATATAAATAATAAAAATTATATTTATATATATATATATATGTAAATAATATAAAAATTATATTAAAATATAATAATTATATTAAATTATAATTAAATTATTTTAAATTAAATTAATTATTTTAATTATAATTAAATTATTTTAAATTAAATTAATTATTTTAATTATAATTAAATTATTTTAAATCAAATTAATTATTTAACAAATTAGTTATATAAATTAATTATTTAATAAATATATAGTAAATTACATTAAAAATAGCCATAATAATCGTCAGGTTGCAGATATTCTTGTTAAATCATTTCTGACTCTAATTCATAAATTCACCTCTTCAATTATTTTCAACACCTCTGTCCAGATACTTTTATTTGTTACATTTTAAATACAGGAAATTGCTTATGCAACGATTGCAGCGTCAAGGAAAGAATGGATACGCGGTATACGTCTTCGGGCCCGTTGTGCTCTCGTCATCAGCAAGACCTTTCGATGCGCGATAATTGGAGAGTCCCAAGAGAAAAGTATTCTTTCTCGATCCTTGTCGGCTGTAGTTGTTCGTAGTAATTTAGCAGGTAGCGAGACCGCACCGTTTCTACGTGGTCGTGTTCACCCTCTGTCCTCGGCTCTCACTCTCTTTCTTTCTCTCTCTCTCTCTCTCTCTCTCTCTCTCTCTCTCTCTCTCTCGGCTTCCCTCCAACACCCTTTCTACCCATTCCGCGTGTATTTAAAAGCGTTTAAGGGTGCCCTCCAATCTCAAGTGCTCTTCGCCGGATACACAATGGTTCTTGCGTATTATTTGTTGGTGAAATAACATGCTGTCAGTTATGGGGGATATGCTAAATATATAGGGTACGGCTAGAAATTCGAAGGAGAATCGATCGAACTCGTCCTGGTGCTTGAGTGTTGTGCTTCGAGTCACGTTGAACCGGCACGTTCACGTTCCAGAAGATTTTTATACCAAACGATTCTTTGAAGAGAATCCGCGTCAATATAGCTACGGTCTTGTAGACGGATCATAGATCCAGACTCTATTTTTTTTTTTTTATTCGAACTGTGTTGTCGATTCTGTCAGATTGATTTCTGTAATTCCTTACCGGCAGCTTAAAAATGAAAAAGAAAAAAAAAAAAAAATTGATTTATCAAGGAAGCGAAATAAAAGCGTTTCGTTTTCATTGGTGGGAATTTCGTTCGTTTGTTAAGCAACTGTCTCTTCTACGCTGTGGCAATTGTGGAATTAATTTATATATCAGTTCTTTTCTCCACGCACGTCTTAAGAACGTCGATTAAGAATATCAGCGTTATAAATTTCCTCTTCCTCCGAGGATAATCAGCGTTCCAAAAACAAACAGTTCCGCCTCTTCGTTAATTCGTGCACGTTCTCGATAATCAAATCAACGCCGAATCGATCGAGCACAGGATACACGTAATTAAAGAGCATGTAATTATGGACTTTATCGAAGATGAGCGGTATTAAGTTATTAGTTATTAATTGCTTTATTAGTTTAAGCGACCGAAGGCGCGTCGGGGGGCGGAGATTCGGTGGTACGAATTCGCCGTATCGTTTCCGTCCTTCGCTTTTAAATCGATTAATGGTCCCAAGACAGTAAATCATATTTTGGTAGAACGCGAATGAATTCTTACGAATAGATGAGTTTTTACAATAACAGTAATTTAATTTTAATAATTATTACTGATACAGTTAAACTGCGAATTTTTACGAATATAATTAAAAGAACGAAACCTAAATGGAATAACTATTAAATATTGCACTAAATAGTCTACTTTGCAATTCTTTGCACATTATACGCACTGTGTGCACCTCAAAATTTACCATAAACGTTTGCCAACGATACCAACAACTTGATTTCACAATTTGTAAATTATATTTTACGAGCCTGAGCAAATAATTCTTACTTATTTTTTAATTCAGCTGTACAAAATGTTAATTTAGTAAAGAGAAAGAAATATATTATTGAGCGAATCATAAATGATGTAACGTTTAATTTTTTAACCGACAGCTAAAAAATATATACGCAGTTAGTTATGATTGCCAATGTTTCTTTTTCTTGTTTCACACAATTCCCGCGCACGCAATAAGAAGGAACACCACATCTTGTAAAAGTCCAATCCAGTTAACATTTTAGCCCGGTTTGCTATCGTCAGATTACAATATAAAGGTACTAAAGGTGGTAAAACGCTGACAGGGTCACGGAACGCGTATCGTGAATTTCTTTGGAGTCGTAACGAGTTGCAAGTGTGGGCGGACGTAAGTGCGAGACACGTTTCACCTTCCACTCTGACGGGATAATTTTCTCTCCTCGGCTTATCCCTTCTCCCATCGTTCATATCATTCGTTCATCCTTCCACGGGCATCGTGTAAAACGTAAAAGGTAGTCTGATTGCCTAACTCAACGTTTTGTTTTTTATTCCATAACTTTGACTCGTTTCTAGAACGATAATAACAATAAAACGACGATTAAGATAACATTGGTCAACGTCGATTCCCATCGAATTTTGATATAGGATTCTTCGATTCCTTCTTTCGATATTTTTCAAACAGGTGCATTTTCCAAATTGTAAACGCGAGCAAGAATGAAACGTGATGTCTTTGTTACCAACACCAAAATGTTGTTTGATTTGTAGCCGAGGAAGAGTCGTTCGCCTGTAATAAGCGTACCGCCTCTTCCTCAATATATTTGTCTTGATGGCTCAATGCGCACGTGACCGCTCGAGACCGGCATGACTTTACAATACGACCCTCGAAACGGTTATAGCTGGTACCAGCTATGATGAGAACGTAAAAGGCTGTAAAAACATTTTGCTAACCGGTGGAATAATTCGAGAACCAGAATGAACGGTGATCGCGTAAAATTAATCGCGTCCTTGTCTACCTAACGCCGGCTTTCAAACACCATAGCAAACGAAATTCTGCAAAGAATCTTACGTCTTTGTTTCTCCTAAAATTTCTTTTTCTTCTTTTCATTTCTGGCTCCCTCCTCTTCGACATGAAGCGCATGTTTCGCATAATTGGTAGCAGACGTTCGCGAGACGCTTGTAATTCTTTCGCGTTACACGCGGACGATTTCACCCTAGTCATCTGCTTCTCATCCGTGTACCGCTTTAGTAAGTAGCAGTGAGCTTGTCGCTGAAGCTGATCCGAGATCGTCCAGAGATAGGATAAAAAGAGGTGAGAGGACCACCCGGTCTATTTAGAACAAGAAGAGCCATGACCATTGGTGTCGGATGTCTCATCGAGAATGTTGACACCTGTATGCGCTGATGGAACATTGGAATCGGTGGCAGGTTGCCCATCTATCTCAATGTGTGACGATAATATCAGTTTAGACGTGATTTTCATTGGAACGTGAATGTATCAAGTTTTATAATAAATTATATAATAATAAAATATAATAATTTTTATAATAATAAAAATATTTCGTAATATTTTTTTATTATAAATTTTGTAACAAATTCGTGATACAAGAGAGATCGTTTTGTATCAAATGAATGGTTTCCTCTGTTGAAAGCTACGATAATTACGAAGCTGAAGATTTCTGTTGGAATATTTTAGATACGAACGATATATTTCATTATTAAAAATAAATCGGCGTATTAAAATTACGCGGAATTTCGCACAAAAAGAGGAGAAGAATCGGTACGAGATCTCGAGGTTACGGTTCTAGTAAACAGGGTGAAGATTTGCTAATAAAGAAGGATCAAAAACACAACTAAGACGAAACTCGGTGAATCTTATCGCGAGCCATCATCCTCTCATTGACTATGCATTCTCAGAGGAAGACCGTCTTTTGGCTCGATTTGGTTTCAACTAACTGAAATATCTCGCTAGAAGAGGTGGATGTCCATAAATTTCTTTAAACTTTCTTTCGTCTTTTTTTAGAGATTCGAATCTGATGCTGACAATCTGATCGTACCTATTCCCACAAGAGAGAGAAAGAGAGGAAAAAGTGGGAAAAAGGGAGAGAAAAGCGCGCGCGTAGTGCGGTAGAGAAAAAGGAAAAAAGGAATAGAATCCTATAATCGTTCGCCGATCTTCCCAGCGTTGTCTCAAAAATGCTTTTCGCACCTATTTTAACGCGCATGTGTTATCCAGAGAGATTCGATCAGCCGGTATTTATTTTCCAAACAAAAACTGTCCAATCGACAGTTCGTGGGTTTTCTAGTCTTTTTACAGCGATTCGCATCTCGAGCTATTTGTCGTGTAGATAGATACAGAACGTGTAATAGATAGTGCTACATACATGTGCGCAGGAAATTACAATTATTTAATACATGAAATTACAATTAAATTAATACATTATTTATAACACGAGATTACGATTAATAAATTGATACGCAAGATATAAAATACGTATTTAATTTGTATGTCATCGAACATTGAATATTAATCTACATATATATGTTATTATTGTAAATGCTAAATAGATACATTTATTTCAGAGATTATTTTAACTTAAATTCGTATTCCAGTAAATAAATTCTGCGAAATAAAATAAAATGTATTTTGTTTCAATAAAAAAAAAAAAAAAAGAGAAAAAAAAAAAAAAAAATGTATTTTTTTTAAAAAAAAAAAAAAAAAAAAAGGAAAAAAAAATAATAAAAATAAGTAAAAACAAATAAAATATATTCAGAGTCAAACATACTGTGCGGTGCACTTTTCCAAAGATCTGTAACAAACACTTGTTTCCGGCATATAAATCGATTTAACGTAACAACGGAAATTTTAAGCAGTTCTCACGGATTAACGAGTAATTCACGATAACGTCTGACGAGACTATCCAAAAACAGCGCCGCCCACATCCGGAGAAGGCATATAGGTACTGTTAAGCGATGGTGGTGCGATCAGGTTGATCAGCGATCGGTGTAACGCGTCCGTTGGTTTTACTTGGTATACTTAACTCGCACTTATCCAGAGTGATCTGAACGTTTATCCTAAATTGGGCCGCTCTCCGTAAATTCGGTTCAAATTTGTGATAAACATGACGCTGTCGAGCAGCGTGTGAACTAGGATACGTAGAATGTAGATAAAGAGAGCAGAAAATTGTAGTATACACTGTCTAATTGTTTGTAACGTACTATTCGATATGCATTCGTGTCGCAATTACACTCAGAATCTGATCTTGTTTTATTTCCTACTCCCTTTCATATTTCCTATTTCCCTTTCTCGATGGACGTGAACGTCGAGTCGATCCTGCTTCCGATCTTCGAACTTTTATGATGAACGAATGACAGCGTGATTCGAAGGAAACACGGTTGGCACCGATTACAACGATTCGCAGGTAAAGGGTAGTGAAAAGGTGGGCAAATAGGGGAGGGTGAATAAGGCGCTCGAGCCTACGCGGGTCGCTTTTTCGAGGGAGGACGAGCCATATGGGGAGCATACGGTAAGCAGGCTGCTGCACCCGCTGCCTCGAGGGTTTAATCTACCTACCGTCCGCCAAATTACCATCCGAGGAAATCATGTATTCCCGAAAGATCGCCGTGACGACGTTTCCGTTATTACTGATTTCATTGCATGAGAAGTAGGTATCCTTCGGTCAGTTTGGCAACGGAACACTTCACATATTACGCTGCGCCTTCGTTTGTAGATTTCGCCACTCCTTAAACGCACGTACTTTGCGTTTCCGCAAAGATAGGGCAATAGTCGTGAAGAAAACTGTACTCTACATCGTCGGTGTTGTTATGATCGTTTCTGTAATCATAGTTACGAGAGCTTCGCCTCCTTTAACTCGATTCGTCGTTCGGTTTTCGTCGAAGAAACGTAGACACTCCCTAGTAGACATTCCCGGGTTTTGTCTCTCGCTTGCCAACTGTCCCAGGTGTACGTGTCTGAGGATGAAGGCAAAAGGCCCACGAAGACTCGAGGCGTGTGGCTGGCGCGTGCTGCTAGTCCCCGATTCCGTTTCCCCGCCCTTAAGTTGCTTCCGATCGTTGTCTGCCATAATCAGCATCACCACTGCCGCCGCCACCACTTCAACAGCTACGGTCACGCTTTTTAAATACGCGAAGCGAGCTTTCATGCCTTTATACCCACGGAAATCGTATCTTGTTTCCCTCCCCCTCTCTCCTTTTTTTCTGCCTTCGTCTCCTTTTTTTCAGCCTTATTATCCCCCATAATTACACTTCCGCGTTTGTTTCGTTTGCTCGTCCCTTTCGTCCCGTTTTGCTTCAACTGTCCCTTTCTTTCGTGTTGCAGATTGTATATCATGATATTTACGATGTAAAAGCGTTATGTGTATATCGACAAATGATTAATTTAGGAGACATCTTGACTCTAAGTTAAAATTTATGCACGAAAGGCAAGACAACTTGTCCTCTTTGCTTCTTCATGCGATAGATTTTACAAAACTAAAGTTAAACTAATAATTTTTCGTAGGCTGTTGCATTGATTAATGTATAAAAAATATATGACCTCGAGATCTTAGAAGATGTTCCCTTCGAAACAGAACAAATTTTACTTCAAATATTTTTTCGAATAACGAATAATTGCGTGGATGAATTAAAATGAGACACGCAGCATGTATATTATATAATGTCTGTTTTACTGAGCAACTGAATCAAATAAACCGGCGGAAATGGATTATTATTGATTGCTTTAATGAAAACGTTTATTTATGTAGATACAACAGAAGTGGAAATTCATGTTATAATTTATGCCCGAACGTTATTATGGAAATTTCGAAATATAAGCTGTTTGTTCCTTTCGGCGGTCATTTGCATAAACACAGTGATTCTCGAACCAACTAGATGATACAACGCTAATTTTCTTTTAACTATTCACTTTTCGCTATCACGAGTATTTCTGAATTCTAAGCTAGTCTAAGTCTATTCGAAATACGGCCTGATATAAAAATGCGCGATGTGAAATTTTGAATATATCTATATTTGAAAATATCTTCACGCGTGTAGTTAATGATAGTAGTTCTCTTCGTTACATAAGTTTCCAAACTTTCCAATTTTCAAAAAGGGATCTTTATGATAAATTCATTGTTGGATAGCAAGTGAATTTCTCAATATATTCTAAAAAAAGGGAAAGAGGAAAGAATAGGTGCTGAATCACGCAAGTTAAAAATATTTCCATACGTGGACACAACTGACAACACGTATCAATGTAATAACATTTGTTTTTGTATAAACTTTCAAATTTAAATTTTCACAAAGGGACGGCATCGCAGAGCGTTGTTAATTAAAGAATGGATTTCTCAAAATATCGTAAGAAAAAGAAGAGGAAAGAGGGAAAGAGATTTAAGTACTAATTTGTAACATTCTGAAAGTTTGCAAGAATGAATCGCTTGGCACGCGAGGTTATACGCTAACGTTCTTTCTTTTTTTTTTTTTTTTTTTTTTCTTTCCTTCCATCCGACACGGTAGATTATTGGCAAAAGCGGCTTCTTTGATAATTCCTAAAGCGTGTTAGCATTTCTATGGCGTTGAATTGCCTCGGTTCGTTTCACTGAAACGCCAAAAATCGTTGGCATCGCGTCACCATTGTGTTACATTTGTTGAACAGGTTAGCCCTGTTTGACCATTTATCTCGTCATTGACGTTAATCAGAGCGATTTCGGCTTCGGCAAAGATCTTTTGCGAGGATCCATATAATTTTGTTTGTCACGCTTGTACGTGGCATCGTTGATACACACATATGTATACAGGTATGCGCGCAATATTTTATATTTCTGTTTATATATATAATGTGCGAACAAATCATCATTATTAATCATCTTTGCAATTAATTCTAATTTTTACTCTAATTAATTTACTTAATTAATACTCACTGTTTTTTTTGTTAGATTCTTAATATACTCTAAATCACGGATTCTTGATTTCATACTAAAAACCGTGACTACTTCTCATACTACTTTCAGACTAAAAACGTGCAAAGAAGTCATTATTATTAATTATCTTTGCAATTCATTTTAATTTTTATAATTAATACTCACTGTTTTCTTTTTTTTTTTTCTTTTTTTTGTTAGATTCTTAATATATTCTAAATCACGGATTTCATACTAAAAAACCGTGACTACTTTTCGGTATAATTATTGATAAATGCTTCCTGAAACCTGAAAATCAGGTTATCCAATTGATTTCAATCTAAAACCGAGGATTTTATGGGCTCAGATGAAGCTGGCGTAGATATATGCTACGGAAATGGGTGCCACGAAATCCCATAGGATTGGAAATAGCGATCCCTTTACGTTTAGAGATAAAATTCGTTTTCGAGGGAAGAGATTCGACAAACAGCGAAAGGGGGCGGCAACACGAGAGTATTTATACTTTTCTGTAATCTTTTGTTTCTTCCGTACGATCCTATTCGGTTCACCTTTATAGTAATAGGTATTTTGTGCCTCTACCTATAGAGCCCATAGAAAATAACTTTCTCAATGTATTATTTCGATCGCGCCGATGGAATATATTTCAATAATGTTCTTGAAATCTATGTAAATTTCGGCCTATCTTAATTTCATAATTTCAATGCTGGATAAGATTAAGTAATTAAAATTATACGAGTCTACACATAACACAAATAAACGATAATCTTAGATAATGAACGGTGCGTTCTATTCGTCTCGTATCGAATCTTGGAAAGCCACTGCGAAGTAATGTTTTTTAATATTCAGGACCACACAGGTCGCCTGAGCACATTAGCTTCTGTATGCAGATTCTCTGCCAACAATCAATGGGTAACGCTATATTCAATTTTTATACTGAATATTAAGCGGCATCGTATCGCGTTACCGGTAACTGCTTCAATTCTTGTCCGAATTTTATATTCTCACGACCGAGAGAGAGAGAGAGAGAGAGAAAGAGAGAGAGAGAGAGTTGGCGAGGATAATTACGTTGCCATGAATTGATGTTTGCAATTGATATTTATTATATTTAAAATTGTTCGTCGCATCAAAATTACAACGTCGATGTTTCTACTACTACTCTTGTAGGCAAACCTATAGGTCTAAAGTTTTCTTCATCTTCTCTTTTCCTCCTTTTTTTTTTTTTTTTTCTCTCTCCTGATTCTCCAGAGATCCAACCGAGTTTCAGGTATTCGGCGCGTAGAAAAATTTTAACGCGTTTACGACTGACCGCCACGGCGGAAAATCCTTTTGAAACATCGACTGTCGTAATTACGAGCGACTTATAACAGCGCGGTAACCCCTTCATTTCGTGAACTATGATAAACTGTTGCTCATCTACGGTTCGGAGATTTGCCTCCATGATTTATGCTAATACAATGGACCTACCTCAAAGTATCTTCTACTAAACGCTCTATTAGGCTTAAGTTAATTACGAGACTATCCTCTTGTGGGCTGGTTCGACGCGATCGTTACCATATTACGGTACATATATTACGCGCTTAACGATACTAAGCGCCTTTGCATTGAATTCGAGCGAGCGACGATTACCCATCGAAAAGAAAAACCCATCGGCGATTTTATCTCTCTGGCTTGTCTAAAAAATTTCGAACGAGTGAAATTATTCGATTGAAAATAAATTAAAAGTGTCAAGTGAAATTGGTATACTTTTGTTTGAAACTTGACTTCTAAACATATTACTTGCCTAGATGTGTCATGTGTGGATCATCATGTAGATTGAGATTTTTGTATTTCATACGCGGAATGTTTCGACCACCAACGAATTGTCTCGCGACCACGATTACGGGCAACAACTTAATTTTCTTCTGGCTCCAAATTCTGTTACTTGTTTGAACGTACCGACACGCCGCGCCGCCTAGTTATTTAAACACCCTCCGAATTTCCAGAGCGTAATCGCTAATCACTCGTCCGATTTCAAAGAAAGGGACAACGTCACAGATAAAGACTAGTTTCTGAACGTTACCTCGACTTACGGTCGTGTCGCCACGACCACCAAAACTCTATACAACCACGCTTGTTGGCTGATCTTACGGTTTCTACGAAACTACGCTCCCACCCCAAGGAAATCGAAAATTTTCGACAGAGGCGCGACGTTCTTGTCACTCACAATCAGTCGTTTGATCGCACATCCGATTTAACACACTTGAAAAGTAATATTTATCGATCACAATTTGTGGCTACAATTTAAAAATAATATAAAAATTAATGTAAAATAATATAAAAATATAAAATATTATTATACAATTTATATATTTATATAAAAATATAAAATATAATTATATAATTTAATTTTATATTATATAATATATAATTTATTTATACATAATTTAATTTTATATTATACAATTTATATAAAATAATATAAAAATAATATTAACAATGTAAAATAATATAATAATGTTCTCAAAACACTTATCATTTATTGTTAGTATGTATTTGAAAATTCTATCCAATGAAAATTATGGCACTTCTGACTCTTTTTGCCAACAGTGTAATTTCAGGACAAAGTTTATGGATATGAATAAACACACCAACCTCGAGATATATGAAAAAATGATAATTTCCAAATGGAAATTCCCTAAATTATTGCGTAAACGGACAACGTCGAAACGTTGTTGAAAATTCGTAAGAATTTGCAGAAATGAAATGAGCGTTTGCCTTGTGTGACTTGTGCTTATCGCTTCTTGGACGAAACCGGAGGATGCGGTTTTCATCTCGCTTTTCGTTTCAAAGAGTAAACCGGGGCGGCTCGTCGTAATAGTCGATGATGCTTAAACACGAATAGGCCTGCCTCGAAGGACAAAATGAGGAATTCGAAAGCGGAACCGGATAATGTGGTAATTGCATTCTGGGAATCAGTTCAGCACGCACTCCTTAACAAGCTTCGACGCGTCTCTCCTGTCTGGCTCTAGACACGGCAAGTTGAACAACATGGACGAACGGATCGGCACGGTTGTGGTGCCCTATCTTCTATCTTTTTGATAGCGCGTGATTTCTTTTCGGAAGCACAGGTGTCAGATTCACGGCTGTCACGTCCGGGCTGATCAATTATCAGCAACTTTTTTTTTTGCCAACACGACTGTAATAGTTTGTTTTCTGTCACGATTCTTAGGAAACAGCATATTGCAGCGAAACGTATACGCCAATTAACTCTAATTTTTGACCATCTTATTTTTAATGCAGGGACGTGCACGAGATTTGCAGCTAAATAGAGTTTTTCGAACTCTTCTGTGTTGATTCATTTGAAAATGTAACGTCCGGTCTTCGAAACATTTCTGCAATGCACTTTCTGGCGTGGCTTTCAGTTCGCTCAGTTTCTGAATCTTCGATGTTCATAAATTATTCTTCTTTCATGGTTTTTCTCGTGTTAGGAAAATAGAAATCGCAAAATTATGATATTATTACGGTTTTAATTTTAATCAAAAATTTTCGAACAGTGTGTGAACATAATCTATCAGATAATAATTAATTAATTAATCTGAATTACGTATTCAATCCAAATATAAATTGTGACGTAGGCTATAGATAAAAATAATCAATTATCAATAATAATAATATAAAATAGATAAAATAATAATAATATTATAATGAATAATAAAAATCTATAATTAATGATTAATATATTATTAATTTATAATAAATAAAATAAATAAAATAAACACAGAATGAAATAATAATTCTTCATGATTAGAGATGAAGAATTGAAAATTGTTTCGATCAAACTTCGTATTAACTAACTTTCATTGAAAGATAATGCAGTAATACAGCGACAATGAGATATTAAATTTAAGAAATTTTAAAACGAGTACAATACGATTGTAACACCCAAAATTACCAGCTAATTGTTATTTACCACAATTTTTATCCCACATTCCAGTTAAATCGTTTTGATCAATTTCAAACGCGGATACACCGCTCAATGAATTATTAATAAGTTGGGAAATATGAAGAAACGAAAGGGAAAATGGGAGGAGAAGAGACGTGGAGGCGAATGAGATGAAACAAATGATAATTAGTGGATCTCGGAGTCTGCATTACTTCAGTCAGTCTGTCTGCGAAAGCTCGCGTCTCTATTTCGAAATGCATATTCATTGAACTGACCTACGTGTATTCTAAATATATAGATATCGTTTCAACTCGGCTTCGTGGAGGGTCAGACGAACAGCGTCATACGGTGCTCTCATAAATTACCACTAGTCGGATAACATGTTATTTGCCACCGAGCTCACAAATGAGTGCGCTCTGTATTTAATTACTCGACTCACGCCCAGGGCGCATCCTTACGGCGCGGACCTACCTCAGATCATTCTTACCCAAAGAGCATCCCTTCTGTTGCTCTATTTTTCTTTTCTCACACTTTCTTTTCTTTTCTTTTTTCCTTTTTTTTCTTCCCCACCTCCTCACCCGCTACCTTATCGAACCTTTATCTCGCCTCCCATACTTCTTCCACAATTAAATATCCGTTAATTAATAAATTAATCACGTTCTCGAATGACTGAGGCTGCTCGAGTAACATTTGATCGATAGAGATAATTAGAAGTACATGTCTGCAGTTTTTGATTTTCGTCTTCGTTCTTCTTCTTCTTCGCAGAGTAGTTACTGGTTACTTATTTAGGAGGTCTCCTAAATAACTCGTTTTCTTTTTCATTTAACTGAGGAAAAGTAAAAAATTCTTTGGCAAGGTTTTGACAAGCAAAAGACAGGACGAGTGGGTTGAACTGATGCATCGACGGGGTGAGCAGGTAAGCAAAAAAGGTGAAAACAAAAGGCTGAGGGCAGAGGTAATGCTGTTGTTGAATAGAGCAAGGATAGACACAGGCAAGCGTATGTTTCGTAGCCCTAATTATTGGTTCCGTCCCAGTTCCGTTCTGGAACAAGAAGATAATAGATGGAAGCAATCAATTTTTAAATTACATCCCAATTCGACGGCGGAATATTCTCGCGTGAAAATGGCAAAGGTATTTAGATGTAAAAAACAGAAAAATGTATCCTAGACGAGTCAGTATTAATTACGCTCGTTTAACTTTAATATATTTTTAATTATCCTGTTTGCTGAAATATTTGAGAAAAAGACAAAATCTTTTACCAGTTCTTCTTTCAATCAATTTACATTGTTGAATTTCAGTTTCGTAACAGTGCAATTACACAAGGAAATTCCAAGCATTCGTTCGATATTTTTTTACTAGTATGACAAACTATTTATTTAAAAAATTTTTTAAATTATGAAAACTTTTCCTGTAACTCTGATTTTTATGTAATGCAGCTTCTGTGAAATATCGGAATTATTTGTTACTAGTTGACATTCTATTTTGGCAATATACCTAATGTTCGAAGATATTCAAAAAATACATATTTATAATTATCTTTCTATGAAATTTATCTTTCTTTCCCCTGTGCTTACAATATATTAAAAACCACCTAACGATACTTACAAAAATTTAATAAAAATATCACAGTTAATAAGGTAAAAATAAAAATTCAAGAATTTTCTATTAAGAATTGTTCGTAATGTTAAAAGATATAATACAAGGCTGCTCTCATGTGTTGATCACAAATTATACAAAAATATCGATAAAAATTTTCTTTGATTTTGTGAGAACGACACTCGAAGGAACCAAAATGGCCGCTATTCTGTATTTCGTTACTTTCCTACGTCCACAAAGGAAAGAATAGTTGCGAGAGTTAAGAATCTGATCGGGAAAGACAATGTTCACCGTTACGAGATGTAACGATTCACGTGTTCCCGTTCTCGTTAAAAGTACGAAAAGTACCAAAGGTTTTCGAGCGGGGGGATTATCGTGTCGCTACTTAGGAAGAATTTTAAGGCAATGGCGCGACGATCCCGAAATCCAAGACGGCTGTGTCCGAAGGGAATGACAGAGATCGGGTTGCCTCGGACCACCGTCGTGCTCGCCGCAAACTTTATCCTACCTGTTTTCGCTAATTGAGCGAGTAAAAATGTAACTGGACCTTACGCCCCTGAGGTATTTGCACCCTTTTTAAGATACGATCCGTTCTTTTCCCAAGGTTTTGCGCTGGACCGCGTTCATCGTTCCACAATCGCTTCGACCGATCGGTTTACCCGGTCAGTTTGCTTAAGCGTGTACTCCAAATTAACCATTATTTGCCCAAATAACTCGGTATTATTCATTTGAAACAGCATTCGTTCCCTTTGCTTTTTGTCTTTATGTTTCGCGAGAAACTAGTGTCGAACGGTTCAGACATAAAAATATTGGACGTAGATACATTACAAAGAGTCAGGAACAGACAGATATATAGAAAATTATTGCCGATTCACAGGCTCTTGATGCAATTCGATACGGTGGCAATGGAAGTAAGTAAATTATAATAAATTATTAATAAATATAATAAATTAAATTATGTTAAATTAAATTTAAAAAAATTTAATTTATTATATTTATATTATATTTATTGTATTATATTTAAATTACATTTATTAAATTACATTATAAATTAAATTATAATAAAGTGGTAATGAAAGTGGTAAATTACAACAGACCAAATCTTATTAAGTGTATTATTAATAAGAAATTATTCGTGGGAAATCATTCCTACTTTCAAAGCAACTTTTTGATATTTAAATAAATTATCGATATGAAAGAAATATCTGTCTATGTTTGATCGTAAGTAATCGTAAGTTTAAACGCGTTGTGTGTGATATGCATTGAATAGAGTTCGTATATATATATATATATATTCACGTACTTACATACAAATATATATATATATGTCACTGAAGGGCCAGGTAATAGCTGTGCGATTTTATACATGATCGCATAGGATGGTGGCGCCGATGCCACCTGTTGCGCTAGCCCGTTCGCATACTCGAACCTGGCCGGCTTTACCTCACCGCGGAAATGGTGGGGAACGTTGGCGATTTTTCATTGGCCAGACGGCACGTGCTGCACGAGGGTGCCTCGCTCCGAAAACGCATAAATCCCCCGGCGGTGTACCAGCCGACTTTAGAATCACCCCGACGGCCGAGTCGGCGTGCGTGTGTACAACCTCGAGGGAACCTCGTCCTTTCACCACCTGAACAGATTCAGCCTAAACTAGAGGAACTAGAGATCTCGTCACACGTAATCAACAGAGAAGAGCTTTTTCGGTGTTTCCCCGGTGAAAGTACAGTGAAAATTCAGTGAAGACGAGGAGGAGGCGAAGGAGGAGGTGGAGGAGGAGGAGGTGGTGGTCCGTCCTTCGTCGAGTGAAGAATTTCCGAATTCTCAGGCTCTGTGATTTTCCATCCAGTAAAAATTCCCATCATGGAACTCCAGGAGATGTTCCGTTATGGATACATGTTCCCACCGAGGGAAGACGAGGTCGTGTCCTGTACGTACCTGGACCTACCGAGCTACACCTACTCGAAGAGCAAGGCCGACCTTCCACCCGTCAGCACTATCAGCATACCGCAGTGCATCGTGTACGACGGTAGCCGCAGCGACGGCTGGCACACGCCGAGTCCAACCGCGAGTCTACGATCGGTTAGTCCCGCCACAACTTTGTCCATATCGTCCGAGCCTGACACGATAAGCAGTACTCCAGTTACCTACCGTTTACTAGGCTCGATGGAGGAACTGAACAAGAGGTACGGCACGAAGAGGAGCCTCGTTGCCATTAACAACGAGGCAACGCAACACGCTGTGAACATGATAGATCTGACCGAGGAGGTGAACAGCATGGACGCGGACACCGATGGAACAGCGGATCCGGAGGCCGAGACCGAGCACGAGAAGGCGCAGTCGTCCCGCGGCAGCGTCATCAGCAACGCCAGCAGCTTCTCGGACAGAATAGTGGACGCTGACAGCGAGGACGACGCCGAGATGAGCGACAGCCCCGATCACATTGGATCCGGAGTCGACGGCGGCGGGAACAATCGGAACGCGGTCCGAAGAAGGGGTAAATACGTTAGCTCGACGATCGTGAAGAAACGGAGGCTGGCGGCGAACGCCAGGGAACGGAGGAGGATGCAGAATCTGAACAAAGCGTTCGATAGACTGAGAGCGTATCTTCCGTCTTTGGGCAACGACCGGCAGCTCTCGAAATACGAAACGCTTCAGATGGCACAGTCTTACATCACCGCTTTGTACGATCTTCTGCAATAACATTTTTTTTTTTTCTTTTTCCTTTTTCTTTTTCCACGAGGTCGAACCTCGTCAACCTCTTGCGCTGGAACGACGTGCCACGCACGTCGAGAATTTTTTGAAAATTGCAATGTTTTCTCAGTTTTTAAGTACATTTAAGTACAACCCAGGCAAAACAAATGATAGATTTATTACTTCTCAATAATTTCTATCCAGTGATATCGTACCGACGAATAAGAGTTCAAGAAGAAAGCGAACGAATTGTTGGTCACTCGGTTATGGTTGCGCGATCAGTTGCCAGCGCAAATGGTTATGGGTCGAAATTGAACGAGAGTCGGTTAGTGAAATTAACCAGGGAACTCTACCCTGAAAGAGGAAGAATCTCTCGACTTGCGTGCACGAAAGAGGGAATTTTCGTTCGATCGAATTATAGGAATTTGTGTTCGAAACATAGAAACTGAAGATCTGTCGTTATTATTACTTTTCCTTTGTTTGTAGATATTTACAGCTGTAATCAGAAGAACATTCGTTTCAGTTATCTGCTAATTCTTGTAATTGCGCTTCGATCATTCGTTCGTTTATCTTTCGTAAAACAATATCGGGCATCTCGTAGTTGTACGTTTTAGTATTATCATCGCAAGTATTTGCCGTAACGGAGGTGAACCTGGATCTCCAAAATTCCTGTAAATACTAGACACTTTGTAAATTTTTGTAAAGCCGCGCGACACTTTAGCGAGCAGACGTCGCGATGTTGTATCATAAAGGCGGATCAAGCTAAGCACTCGTAATTTATTGTATTATAAATATTAACGCGCTCTTTGAGACTGAAACCGCATGTGTTGAGAAATATAATTATTTTATACATTCTTGCAGTTTCCAAATACACATCTCCCCCCCCCCCCGCCCTCACCTCCTAAACCGAAGTCTTACAACTCGAAGTCCTACAAGAGAACGTCGGAAGTTTAGCTTAAACTCTGAAACCAGACTTCTCTTCGAGGCTCGCCTCGATGGCGAAGACATTTCTCTCTTCAGCTGTCCGGAGCCGCGCGATAGAAGAAAAATTGCCGTCTAATTGTTTCTATCGGGTTTTAATTTCGTTCGAATACGAAAGGTTGTATCATAAGGGATGAAAAGTATATTCGGGGCGACAGGGAAACAGCACCGTCATCGGTGGTCTGGCCGTCATACGAAACCCACGCGACGCATCGGTGCCCGGTTTCATTGCAATTTGAGAACCTGCAGCCTCCTTTCTTTCGACGATGACTCTTCCTTCTTTATTTTTTCCTTTCGATCTTTCCACCTTCGATTTCTATTGGTTATCATCGTCGCGCTTTGCTCCGTTTCTACTATCGAGCACTGTCAAACTATTCAACTATTAGATAGAACAGTCACGGACAATTGCATTTTTGTCCTTGCAGGTATACTTGCCATTTATTGTTGGTCTGTGTTACATGTAGCGTATTTTTCACGAATTGCTAAATTTTCACGAAAGAGAATTTTCTTCTCACGAAGAGAAAGGAACAGAAATTCTGTTTTTGCTGTTTCCTTTTAGAAATCTGAATATCTGAAACGCAATGTTTTATGAAATGTATATGAGCACACGACCAGTATAAACTGTCCAGAATGTTCAACATCAAGCAAATAGTGATCATCGTGGTTAAGGAGGAAGAAGGAAGGAACACGAGGATATAGCGGTGATTAACACTATCGTACTGACACCATCCTGGTGGTTAATGTAAATACCTACGTGCGAACCTTTTGTTGCACGAAAAGATAGAAACATAATTGCAGAGTAAACGAGCAACATGTATTTTTTACACAAAGGGTAGAAGATACACGGTGCTTGGAGAGACCGTAATATAACGCCTCTATTGTCCAATGGCCTTTTTTCGTTAACATCTTTCCCTTCCAAACATTATTATGGAGTCGAAATATTTATAGACTTACAATTACTCTTTACTACTTTAAGTTTCTCACTTCACTTTCCTGCTTAATTTCGCTCTGGTGTTCAACTCTATTGCATCATTCAATCTTGTATTTTTTCCAACGTTGAAAAATATCTCAGGTTTTGAGCAAAATCTAAAAGAGACGTAACTTCTCCGTCAAATATATTCTTGAAACGATATGAATTCTTCTTGACTATTAAATTCATAGCAAGATCGAAATATAAAAATTTGAGGATCGTAGCAGGATTGTTTAGCCAATTTTCGAAATCAAATAGCACACCGACGTGCATAAAGAGAACTCATCAGAGAATGAAAGGGATAAAAATCGTTCAAATCTCTAAAAAGACGCAACATTAAACAATGTTCTGTGAAACTACTCTGAAAAATTACAAATCACCAAATATCGATCACTCGATAATTTCAGATGAGAGATTTAAAAGAACCTCGAGGAGAAGATTCGTTTCATTTCACCATTGACGAATTGATTCCTAGTCCCATAAAAGTCCGAATAGTTGCGACATTGACTCGTTTCGCGAGACTCTTCTACGTGTGTGTGTGTGTTAGTCGTAAAGGAGAAGGTCCGGCACTCCTCGAGAATCATTCGACTTAAACTCGATAAAAATCGCGCGACGTCTTCCTTGGCGATTCGAGGATGGGGCCATTCTCAGGCCGGCCCCCGTAAAAAAAAAAGAGAAGACAGGGAAAAAAAAAAAAAGGGAAAAGGCCTCACGAATGAAAGAAAGGGGAGGAATTCTCTTAGACGAGAGAACGTAAATATTGTTCAAAGCAATTAATTCTCCGGCGGACTACCACCTTCGCTTTGTCAGAAGGGCCTGCCTTGACAAAGAGGAGGAAGCTGGAAACCGCCAGCAGTGACCAGTGGCCACTGTCGTCAAAATACTCGAACGGGGGTTGGGGAGGAAGCTGGTCGAAGGCGGGGAAGGGGTAGAAACCCGGGGATAAAAGACAAACGCCGCCGCGTTGTCGTTGTCTGATCGTGGAGATTGCTTTATTTGAGTACATTTGGCGTAGAGATCCCCGAGAACCCTGGCGAATATTTTGTCGGGGGGGCCGCTACCGCATGCGCGCGGCTGCCTCTCCCGTGTCTTTGTCGAGAGGGGCCCCGAGGCCAGAGGCGTAACGCATTAAGCATCAAAATAATGTAATCTGCCGGCTGAAATCAGGCGATAAATATAATCGACCGGCTGAAATTTGTCGGTGACGAGCACCACCGCTCCATACATCCTTAGATTGCGCTGTGCGCCTTCTCTTCGCATCGAGATTGATCGTACGCGGCGTTCCCGGGCTTACGGCGATCTATCAAGTCGATCCGTGGCAAATTGAGATCGAGACCAAATTTTACTACCAGCGTACATTGTTAAACAGTTATGTTTGACTATTATATCTCTTTGCATACATTGACGTCTGGTCAGAAAAGTGATAACGAAGGATGAAGTAAAAGAGCAGTGATGTCCAAGGATACAAGAATGTTACGTTTTATTGACGAATGAAGGCTAAACTTTCGAAAGGGAACAGACAGAGTACTGATTCGCACCATTTTTGCAATTTTAAGTGTTCGTATGTGCGTAGTGGATAAATGTCGGCTAAAAGTTTGAGCATACACTTAAGTACACTTAAGTACACGTACTGTATGTGAAATACGTATGTGTGTTTTAATATTAAAACAATGACAATGACGTGTTAGAGTATTTTAGTATCTGCCACTGTATAGTGTAGTCAAGAAATATGTAGAAATTAACATACGGCGAAATATTAAATTAAATGTGATAAATAATAAATAAAATAGACAAAAGGGTGATAAATTTGCAACAAAAGTGGTTGGTACATACTACATTCGTCTCTTCATACTTTGTGTTTTTGTTACTTTACACCTACGTTCAATTTTTACCATAAAATTTAAATCGATTGTTACCGATGTCGCGGAAACTGCAAAATGTTTATATCTTTATTCAATGAAATTAAAATCAGAGATAAGAAATGAAGGAAGTTTCGAGCTCATAGACATGAGCGTGCGGCTTTTTATGCAACTCGCTGTACCGAAATTATGTCGAATATAAATCGGTGCACATGAATCAACGACAATTCCGTCAGCGACAGCCGCCGCGGCTCGTTCGCGTGGCAAACTCGCGCAACTCAGTCCACTACGTCCGATATAAAAGTTGCAGATGCATGATTTATTCAAGAGATCGGTCTGCTTTACAAAGCTACATCAAAATATTCATTGGCTTGGAATGAGAGGTAAAGCTGCATACATGAATTTGGAAGGTAAATGAAAAATAAGGGACAAGCACGATAGGGACGAGCAAATAAATAATTAAATTCCCTAATAGAAAAATTTCAAAAAATTTCATTAACGAATTACTGCGTATTATTTTTCAAACTCGTTACGTCTTATTTGTTTTATAAAAAAAAAAAAAAAAAAAAAAAAAAAAGGAAAAAGAAGAATCTGAAATTTTTACCAGTGTACTCCCCTCTGAAAGGTGTCGATATAGTATCTTCTTAATGTTTCGAACCTTGGTGCGTGCTCTCGCGAATGCTTCCGGATTATAAACGCAGGTAGAAGGTGTGGTCGATCCTGGTGGATCCAACGAAAAACACGACCGCCCATTGTGAGGGATTTGATGATCCAGCGAGCTTGACGTCCAGCTCGTAAATCGGTAAAAGATCCCCCTACCAGGGATCGAGATGTCGGGAATAAGAGCAGACTGCTCTGCTATATTGTGTTCGTGACTTTTCCCAGGTTTTTTCTTTTCAATGATCACACTTCTGCCAAAACGTATACATATATGTATACACGATTTTTCTGTGTTTAGATATCTTCTAAATCGTCATCATCCTACTTTAACCTCTTGCGCTGGAACGACGTGCCACGCACGTCGAGAATTTTTTGTTCCAACGTTATAATATTTTCCCGGTTTTAAGTATATTTAAGTGAAACAAACAATAAATTTATTACTTCTCAATAATTTCTATCCAGCGATATCGTACCGACGAGTTGAAAAAAGAAAGCGACGAATTATCGTATACGGGTTTGGTCGCTCGTTATGGTCCGCAATCAGTTGCCAGCGCAACTGATTAACACTCTAAAGGCTAGAGAAAAGCTCAAGGCTCAATTATGACATTTTTCCCTCGTTGAAGAGTTTTGTTACATTCGCGTACTTCACTTTCTACGAAGAATAGCTGACTTGAATTGAAACGTAAATAGAAATTTATTTTGTTCTCAGACGTATTGTAATCGCGTACTATCGTGTACACATTTGACACACACGTTGCGTTATTTTTTACGGAGAAGGCAGAAAGTGAGAACTGCGCGGTTGTAGGAAGAGAACAGATATCCCATGACTACGGTCGGCTTAAACTCGTTATAAATCAAAACTCTTCCCTAAGGCAGACCTATTCTCGGGCGGCACGATAGCACAATGGCGACGGCATACAATCGCAGAGCTACGAAACGAAACGAAACGCGTTCGTTCAACCGATTTGTTTGTTCGTCCGTCTCGCGATCGAATGAAATCTGCTTAATGCGATCGAGGAGTTTCCGCGTACCCGAGAGAGAGAGAGGCTGCGAAATCACGGCTATGAAAACACGTGGAAAGGGTCGTTCGACGCTCGGTTAGGGGGTTAAACAGAAAACAGAACGTGAAAGTTAAAAAGAGAAGCAACGATAAAGGGGTGGGGAGGGGCAGTGTTGTTGGACGCAGCACACGACACGAGCCTACTTTCAGTTTCCGCGCGCCACTCGAAACTACCCCCAAGGGTATTAATTTCATTTCATCAAACAGCGGTAATACTTCGAAACAACCCCTCGTTCTTGTGTACTCTTGTTCTTCAACTGCGCGCGATACGTTTACATTTAAGTTTTTCAGGTGGTGAGAGTTTTTTCTCACAGGGAAATAGTATTTTATTTGTTCAGGGCTGCCGTGAGTCAGATTAAATCCGACGGTAATTAATTGCCGTTTTGAAATTGTGCTTCTGAAATTAATTTGTAAATTAGTTTGTGACGTGATGAATAAAGTTAATATATATATATATATAGGGAATAATGTAGTATATATGTAGTAATATATATATAAGTAATTAATAACATATTAATTTAGATATCAATGTACTAATACAGGGAAGCACAACTAAAGATTTTTCAAGTTTTAGATGAATGACTAATAAATGAATTTTGGGCGAATAGAAATGAATCTAACAAGTAATATTTACCAAAATCCAGTTGTGTCTTAAATACGTTTAATTACACATTCATACGAATAGACATTTCTTCTAATTACTACACTGGTGTAGATTATTTTATGTAAGTATGTTAATATTACGATACTTTTATAACATTTCTGTGTAATAATTATTAGAACATCAACAACATTTTAGTTTATTACGATCATTCATCAAGAACAACTATTTAGTACGGTTCGAATGTTTCGCTGTTACTGAAGCTGCGTATTTTCTTCGTTAGTTTGCTACGACGTGTTATCATCGTGTCATCGCGTGTATAATACTATCAAAAAAAGCAGGCAACTGTCGATACTTTGAAATAAGCGATACTTTGAACGTTTAGAAAACATTAAAAGTTGCTTCAAGTTGTTCGTCGCATTTTAAAATAACCATTATGAGAATAAACGATGACGTGTTCTACCAAAAAAAAAAAAAATGCTACCCTGCTGATTCAAAAGTTAAATTTCAAAAATCAATTATAATCATTCATCTTTCTCACCCTTCTCTTTCTCTCGATCCTTCGATTTCCAGTATTTGTCAAAATCGTTTGGAACATCGATCAACAAACTTTGTCTGCACAGTGTCGACACGGTGCTCATGTTCTGCTCCTGTACATCCTTGCTGCGTATCAACCGCGAGAATTTAAATTTGTTGACAATCTTCGCGAACGATCCTACCGGCTGTTGCTGCTTCTGGATAGACCTCGGAAGAGACTCGCATCCGCGATTGGCCTCTGTGAGACGCACGAAAGTGTCTGGATCGACGTTTATCATTCCGGCGCTGGCGGACTTTACACGATCAGGTCGAGAAACCGATAACTCATTCCCGTCGTATTCGTTTCCAAACTGTCCTGTTTCCTGCTTCCTCGTTGCTTCCTCTTGCGCGCCGCGATTCGCGCTCGTGGCATCTCGGCTCGCTACTTCCTCCTGATTTTCCAAAATCCGCTCGTAGTAATGAGGGAACGTTGTTGGAGAACTTCGATCATTGATCGACGGAGGCTCTAGCACCGAGTGGCAAAGCGGACCACCTCGACGAGACAAGAAATCTTCCTTCGCGCGACGTATCCTCAACGAGTGCGTCTCCAAAGACGAATCCTCCGAAATTGGATTCGCACGGCCGTCTCTTCTCGCTACAACGTTGGACAGAATCGTCAGTTTGTGAATAAGATCGGAGGACTCTGGATGGAACTTCGGGGAGGACGTGTCTTTGACCCTATCATCGAGTTGGATCTTCAAACTTTGCTGTTCAACCGAGGCACTCGTCCATCGATCCTTTTGCTCGACAGATTGTTCAAACTCGCCGTTCCTTCCCGGCAACTCGGGCGACGAGTTTCCATCTCGAAAGATTCTCGTTTGTGCCTGAAACGTGCTGCTTTCGCTGCACGTCGACGATTTCCTCGGGCTCTCCATGGACTTGCACCGTTCGAAACTTGGATTCTTCATAGGCGCTCGTTCTTCTTTGCCGTTTCGTTCGGCCTTCGTTTCGCGATCCTTCGAAGACGCGCGAAGTGGCCATGGCAGCGAAAGGGACATCCTCAGGAGTGCGTCTTGACGATTTAATTTAGGTGATCCCGATCTGGATGTGCTTTTGCTTTTCCTTCTAAACGCCTGGTCGTCCTCTTTCTTCGCTGAAGAATGCTCCTCCGAGCGTCGAAACGGAGAGAATATTATACGTTTCGTTTTAATGAAGACGCTTCGAGTCGGCGAACCTAAGATCTGCTTTTTGGTATTCGTTTCTTGAACGTTCGAGGTGACACGATTGTTGTCTGATCGATAATTGTTGTCGGTATTTTCGGTCGTGGCACATTCTACCGGTGGTCTCGACAGTTTCATCTTTTCCACGCGTGTACTGTCTGTAGGCACGACTATTTTATTCAATGTTTCCTTGTTGATGATCATCCTCTCGAAGCAACGTTCCTCGCGGCACGGCGCCACCGTGTAAGCAGTTGTTTGAATAGTCGGTTCGCGGCAACATTCGCGCGTGTAAGAATTTGTTGTGGATAACGAAGATGTCGAAACGTTTTCTATGTTGTCATAGTCTCGCCATCCTGTTCTCTCGGTCGACCGTGCGCACGTTGCAGTGTCTTTCGAGAGACCATTTTCTTCTCCATGATTTAAACGTTCCATCAACGACTCGGTCGTTTTGTAGTCGTTTCGATCTAATCTAACTTTCGATAAATCGTGGCAAGTGTTGTCCAATTCTTCTTTCATTGCACTGTAATTTCCCTCGATTTTTTTCAAACTGTCGTCTCCCCGATTGGCATAAAACAGATCTGATTCACTTGCCGTGGGCTTGACTTCATCTACGAGTAATTGTAACATCTTTATTTTTGATTTGTGTTTGGCTACGGTGTACAGTGCGTGAGATACATGAAAATACAAATAATATATATTATTTAAATAGTCAGGACATACCTAATTTACGAGCATTTGGTGTTTTTGGTAGATCTGAGATCGTTTCTTTCTCATAATTCGCCAGTGACAATAACGACGTATTCGTTAAAGAACCAGATGGAGGATCATCGGTTCTTCGAATTACTTCCTCGTATTCGTTGTCGGATTTATTCGTAGCTTCAACAGTGTCTTCGTCTTCATCGTTACTGCTCTCGTCCTTCTCTACATCTTGGTTATCACACCTTGGTTGGTTCTCGCTCGATAACTCCTGGTTGTACCGACAGGTCGCTACTTTTGAATGCGCTATGATAAAACTTATTTCTGAAGACCATGATCTATCTTTCATCATTGCTTTCATTTCTCTATTCTCTCTCGAAGGAGAGACGATCGACTTTAGAAATGTTAATTTTAGAAACAAGCTAAGAGTTTGAGGCAGAATCACCGAGTTTCGACGTGAATTTTTCCAAAGTTGTGTTTACACATTGACAAAGAAAGAGAAGAAGCAACAAAATAAAAAATAAAAAAAAAAAGGTATTTGAAACATAGAATGATAAACCGCGTTATAAAATTTCACAGAATCTACCGTTGTTTCTTTTATGCCTGCAGCAAAATTAGAACGATTTCCAAGATTCCATTCACGGATAGTTTTATTTTCGTTCGTTTCTAGAACGGAAAACAAGGAATTCTTTACTTGACTTTCGTCACCAATCTCACAACTCACTCGGAAGCTTCATTAATTATTTTCTTCAACTTACCATCAGGCGTGTGCTCCCTCGTTCTTTTCTCAATTGCTTCTTCATCGCCGGGTGATGTTACAGGAACGTCTTCTCTAGAAATGGATAAACACACGTGAAGGTGTAATTAATTTCACAAAACAATACTGTTGATTGTTGCAGAAAATCTCAATTTTTGTGATAAATGTTTCTGTTCAAAATAAAAATATAAAAATTATCAATAGTCAAAATAAAAATTATTTAAATTGTATTATTATATTGTGCTATATCATATAAAATACTAGATTGTTGCAGAACATATTTATCAATAAATACTTCTTTTAAGAAAATGTAAGAATTACCAGTAACCAAAGTGAGAATTGTTTAATATATTATATCATATTGTATATAAATAATATATAATATTATATTAATTATTAATTTTTATATTATATTATATTCTATATAATTATTACATTGTACATCATATTGTTACATTAATATCATATACCTTTCGAAATTAACGTGATCCCGATCTTCCATTTCTTTTTCTCCTTTCGTAACATTTGATTCTGTATCCACATCTGTCGAACAAATCGAACTATTTGACTTCACAGAATCTTTATCCAATCCTTCTTTAATTTCTCTGTTACTCGTCGAGCTCGTAAAGGACCAGTGCTCTGAATCGACGTTACTCGAGGAATTCCTTTCGTTGTCCCAGGCTTTCACCGTATTCGATCGTTCCGCGCTCAAACTCTCCTCGCTCGAGAAACTTTCCCTCTGAATCCATTCGTTCGATTCCCAGTGTTTGCGGTCAGAATTTTCGTCGATCTCGATTAAGTATACCGGTGATGGTTCGTGACTGGAGGCAACTGTTCCAAGCGGCACGGCGATGCTGGTGGTTTCGCTCGCTGCAACCGAGTATACAGGCGTCTGATGCGGTTGCACCCTCTCCAGGGGACTCGCCGTTTCCTCGATAACGTCCTCGATGTCTACGATCATCGCTTCCGGTTCGGAATCGTCCATTATACCGTCTTCCATTATGTCCTCCGTTCTCTGAGCGTCGACTGTGAAAGTAGAATTTGTAAACGAGAAGCGAAAATAATTGATTAATTGTCTTTTATTTTTTTTTTTAATATTAGAAACTGTCAAAAAAATCCAAAGGAAAAGTGACATTGAAAAACTATACTTTTAGCGAGCGCGGACAAATTTTTGATTGAGTTAAAATGATACTGTAAGCCATCATTTTCAGAAAACTGATGTACGTGGGATGAAACATACTTACTTATGTTAATCTTCATATTTAAAGTCTGACGTTACATTGATTTAAATCTAAATATTACAGGGATGATTTGGAAAGTTTCATCTTCGCTTAAATGAAGAACTAAAGAACAAAAATTTATTTTTATTGTTGTTTCGTAAGAACAAAACTTTTTCGTTCAGTTTGGTATAAATACTAACAATTCTGATTCATATTCTGATTTGTACGTCGCAGAGATAAGATAGAAGAGAAACAGACTACACTTAAATGAAAATCACTCAAATTTCCAAAAACGCATCGCACGCATCCAAATCTTTAAGATGGAAAGTTTTCACGAATAATTCGGATTATTTTGTTTATTTTCGTTCTAATGACAATACGGTTGTTTGAAAAGGAAAAGAGTTATAAATAATAATACTTACTAGCCTCTGGTAAGATGTCGATGCGATCCAGTTCTTCCAATCTACTCGTGAGATGATTCAGTAATTGCAAACTGTTCGAACGGCGTACGAAAAATGCATTTTGATCGGTTTTCTCAATGATGCTGCCGACAGATTTCGATCTCTTCAAAGAGCAATCTTTGAACAATACCGGCTCGTTGCTTCTAACTTTTAAATAATTACCTAGTTAAATTACCACGTTGAAAACATCGACACGTCTGATTGTTTAACCGACGACTATTAAATAAGAATCTTACTCGTGGGTGAATCCGTTGACGTTTTGATGGTCGATCGTCTTAAAAATGGTATGTAAGCAGGTCCTAGGAGGCGGAACGTTGAAGATGTGGGCGATATTCCACGGTATCGCTCCCAGTCATATAGTTTCCTTGTGAATTCACGCGAAATGCCTTCGAATCGGTAAGATCCGACGGATGTACGAACGAAAACTTCGTTGGTATCGTTTAGGTTCTGCGTTCCATCGCCATATGATCTTGAATAAAAAAGAATATATATATATTATATATATATAATTTACATAAATATATTACATATGTAATATATGTAATATATAAAAAATATATAAATTAATAAACAATTATAATTAACTCTTTGAGTATTTAGTCCGCGCTAGAGTATCGATGATCTCACAATTAATAATAAATATAAGTCACCTCTCATTGGAAATAATTTATGCCCCATAAATATCCTTCCTTTATTAAAACTGCCAGTCGATATAACAGTTTAGTCATTACAACATCAATACAATTATTATGACATACCTTGCGTCTCCATCGAAACATTCGTCCAGTTGTTGAACATCGCAGCCACGTCTCTCTCTACTCGCGTTACTATTAAAAAGCGGCAGTAACTTTTCTAGAGCGAGAAACTCGGTTTCATCGAATCCAGACGCGATTTTCAATCGGTCCGATTTCGAATGCACGGAATCGTAATTGCCGCTGTCGTTCGTTCTCTTCGAGCTTTCGACTCTTCGTGGGAGATCCTCGCCAAGCTGAGACCTCCCGTCGTTAGCGATTTCTCTGACAGACTCGGCGCTGACTTGCGGGATCGCGACCTCTCTGTTTCTGTATTCAGTTTTCGAAGGAGATCTCCAAAGTTGCCAGTCGGTCAAACGACGTCGTTTGATCCTTTGCTGTTCGAGGGGTGCGCTTCCGCGTCGCACTTTCTTGGCGCGCTTCCAGTCCTGCAGCTTCTTCCTGAATTCAGGAGCTAATCTTTCCTCGGACAGCAAACTCTCTCGAGGGCTTGGTACGCTGAACGAAATTTCACGGACCTCTTTCGTGGCGACGCGAGGTGGAAGGCTTTTCAGACGTTCCCATTCCACCAGTTTTTGATGAAACTCGCTTCCCAATTTTTCTTTGAGAGCTCGATAATCTTGCCGCGTGTCCGCCTGCACGTTCGACGGTGTTGTCTTCTCGATATTTTCCACGCTGTCGTTGTGATTACAGCCAACTGATGCTTCTAATCCTACGAATAGAAAAGAGGATCACTATCGAAATAATAATTGTATGAGATATGAATAAAAATAAATACAAAAATAATAAATAAAATGTAATAAAATATGAATAGAAACTGTAATAAAAATAAATAAAAAATAATCAAATGAAACGTAATGAAATATGAATTTTAGTGGAATTTATGGGAATGTTCGTTAATTAATTAATTAACACATTGAAATGTCTATGTTTTCGTTGTCTATGTAAATAGATTTTCACCGACGAATAACTTTTTTATTTAATTATTCTGTATATTCTGCATACCGTCTTGAAACAGCATCTGTCTGGAAACGACATTGATGAGATTCGACGGGACGCTTGGGATTGAATTCGTTAGAAACGCTCGTCTGACTTTGTTCCACTTGGAATCTGACCTCTGTATCTTCGACGTAAGAATCGCCGATTCCCCACCGAATGATTGCTGTATTACAACAAAAAGATGTGAAATTAAATTAAGGTAAATAACAAAATACAAGGTTTTGTCGAAATACAAGGAGAGATTGGCTGTTTACTTCAAAGGGGAAGACAATATTAACCTGCCGTTTAAAATCTTTGTTCGTAGACAAGTCTCGAAATGTCTTCCTGTGTTGTGGAGAATTTCCTGCAGAATTGATGGTATTGAAAAAAAGTGGCGAATTTGATTCTGGGGAAGATGTGTATCTGATGTTCTCTTCGTGCGAAGGTATCGTAATCGTCAAAGTTGGCGTTGATCTTTTCGACGTCGGTTCTGTACCTTTCTCGTCTATTCTGTTCGACGATAGTGTCGTGTGGCTTTTATCCGATGTAATTCGAATTAGTGGCTTCCCTTGTCCGACCTGATTTTATATAAACATTGTATTGTTGATTTGAAATTAATTCCACGTCGTATTATAATTCCACGTTAGTGAATATATATATACATGTTTCAAAAGTATAACATTTTGCAGAGAAAAATGTTACGAATAAAATCAGCGAGAAAGTATAACTTAATAATATTTTATTTACCTCGTTCGTTAATCCCGTTTCATTAACTTGTGAAGTATCTAATATAAGAATATTATCATCAAGAGATTCACTGTGCCAATTTCCATACGCTGGTTTTTTATTCGATTTTCTCTTTAAAGATTTATAATCTAAATGATTCAAAGCACTCTTCTGCGAACCTAGAAAAATTTGAGGAATCAAAAAAAAAAAAAAGAAAAAAAAGAAAGAAAGAAAACATACAGACACGAGCAGTACGACAAACTGCACTTATAGAAATATTTATATAAGAGTATAAAAATTTACGAATTTCGTACAATCGTAAAATCCTTCATTGAACGAAGATGGAGGCGAGGTTCGACCGAAGAGCGTCCCTACGTTGCAAAGCTCGATAACAGGAGAGGAAGTGGTAGTATTGCTCGGTTCTCTAATTTCAACATCTGGTATTCTGTGATACTTGGCCGTTGGAGACGATGGAGAAACGGTGGTCGTGGATGACGTGCTCGTTGTCATCGATGGATCTATAATTTCTGCGTCGTTCGTGTAAGCTCTCTCCCACTTGAAAGCGGCCTTAACTCTGGTCCACTTCGAAACCTTCGGCGCGCTTCCAGAAATTTCATCTATCGACGCCTGCTTTTCCATGTCGAATTTATTTCTCAGTTGCCTCGACGATGACGAACGAATGTTCCGCTTTTGAAACGGCGAATCCCTGCAATTCGACAGCATAGCGTCCAACAACGATTCCGCGAATCCAGTGTCCTCCTCGCATACGTCGATAATTGCGTCCTTGTCGCGCGCGAAAGCATTCTCCAACTTATGATTGGCGCTACGGAGTATTTTCAGCCGTTCCAGATTCCTGACGCGTTTGAAAAACTTCGAATTGCGGTCCCTCAGCTCGAGAATTTGCTCGGCGAAAGCGTACAAACGATCCAAGTGCTCGAACGCATCTTCCGCGCAAACACCTGAAATAGCCGTCGCAGACACAGCAGAATTTCTTGAAGGGCACTCCGAGGTTTGACCTTCGAACGGCAACGTCCCATAATCCGTCAAGTAGGCGATCATGTCCTCGTCTTCGTCGACGTTTCGACTCTGTCCTATTTCCGTTTGATCTCGCGGATTCTGCAAGCGCCATAGGCTCGCCCATGGATCCGGTGGCGGTGCAGGTAATTCACTTTCGTCCACTTTGTGTTTACCCTTCGACGATGTTCTTTGTTCGGTAACGCGGCTCGTGCACGCTCGACCGACATTTCTTTCGGCCTTTTGACCACTATGATCACCGAACTTCTCATTATCAACCATTTGGCTGGCTTTACATGTGTGCTTTACCTTCCGCGAGCTCTTCAATCGAATTCTTAAATACTCTAAGTGTATTCTATCTTATATGCGCAATCTAATTTTAGAACATATGTATATTTTTTTTCATAAATATCATAGGCGTAGCGCGGAAGATACTTCTACGAGCTTTAGATACTTTCTGCTTGGTATTTAGAAATTTCAATATCCATTTATTTAATTCGGTTGATTGAGATGATAAAGGTGTAACGATGATCACTTGCAAAGTACTTAGGTACAGTGTCTTTTTGCTTCGATACTGAAGTCGAGGCAACAGAGACGGATCATGAACAGCACTAACTTTTGTACCACTCTTCCGTTACACATCAGTAAGAATTTACTTGTTCGATTTTCTATCACTGGTCCAACACGAGGTAAACACACGATCAATAATATTTTATCATACGTTTGTTTATTAATGAAACGAATGTTATTGCAAGAATTCGTGTTAAGACAGATCGGCAGGTCTTACGGCGAATATCTCGAAAGGTTCGCGGTGGGAATGCATTTTTTACGTTTGGCGACGTCAAGAGAGCCGCGGAAGAAGCAGCCTAAAATCGCAGCAACGTCCTCGCGTGATTATTTTCGGTAGCAAGCATTCGGCATTCGTATTTACAACGAACACAAGAGCGTGTTCGTGACGGCGAAGCTTTCCACAACGTTCGAAGAGCATGCGCGAGAGCGTGTGTCCACGATAACCGAGTAAAAGAGACGGTCTTCCTGTTCTCGTCGAAAATAGACGGTGTAAAGACCATGGAATAGTGGCCGCCCACGTTTGCATACCCTATATACTGATTGCAGTACAACTAGTTTTCGCTATAATTTCACCATCATATATTTTTCTTTTTTTTTATATACCATATCACAAACGAAAGAAATTTACGTAATACAGTGTATCTCGCGAATGGTGGTCAATCGATTGTGAAGTGATTCTACAGGTAAAAGTGAGTTGAGAAGAAAAGATAAAATTTTTTTCATTGAAGCCTACGATTTTCGAGAAAATCGACTTTGAAAATCTATCAAGTACACGTGTACTAAGACGATTTTTAATCAAACATTCAAAGTCTATTTTCTTGAAAAAAACGTCTTAAACGAAAAAATTTTCTTCTATTTTTGCACGTATAAAATATCTTCGCGCGTCGATCATTCACGCTCGTTCGTTTTTATATGTAGAATCACTTTCTAATCGATTGACCACGAATCACGAGACACCCTCTATATTGAAATACATGTAGGTATATTTGATAGTGGTGCCAAAGTATGAATTACGATTTGTTCTTTCATAATTTATAATTTAGTTACTCTGTGATTATTATATGTAATTGCTTTTTACATTGGATTTATAAGATGCTCTATTTATTATTTTGTTATAGGATCAATGTTCCATTTAAATTGTTATCTTTTCTGTAGAAATCATTTCTTACAAATTTATTGTCATTATTATTGTTCATACAATATTAATAATTATTTATAATTTATCAAAATTACTCACGATTATAAAAACATAAGAGCATAGAAAAATTATTCATGCATCGGTAATCTGGTTAGGTCAGGCATTTGTGATCCTGCAACGACAGCACCTGGAATCATTAACTTATTCAAATTCGTTCAAAATTTTTAATTGCCAGGTTTACTTACTCATTAAAATTCCTGACATAATGTAGATACTAGTAACGCATTGTATATTCAGAAAGAGTTTAGTAAAGCTACCAATAAAGTATGGAAATATTCTAGATATACCGATAATCGTGCCTCTGAAATCATACTAAATTCACCAAAAGTTTCAGACAACTTAATATATATATGTGTTAATTAGGAAATGTCAATCTCACAGAAACTGTTTCATAATTAACCTTACGCCGGTAAAATAATTTTCCATTATAATTATCGGGATTGTTGTACAACCAATTGTGTAAGCTGCTAGTATAATTAATGAAAGAATGACTCGTACTATGTTATGGGCTGTAAATAATAAACCAAGGCACGCTGCTGTTCCCATTAATCCTGAAAGCACTAAATGTAAAATGGAAAAAATTTGTTCTCAATAATTTCAAGAGATTAGAATGAGTGATATATCGACAATACGCTTACTTAGAAATATTTTTCGACTAATAACATCGATGCCGATTAGCAACAAAATTTCTCCTAATATATAGCTCAAAGACAAATAGAAAAAACCACTAAAACGATCTGTATCTACTTCTTGACAATTCTGCAAAAATCCTAATGCCAAGTTCTCTACACTAATAATGCATGTAGCATTCTTCTTTGACGATTTGTTAAAATCTTCGGTTTCTTGAAGTAATTGGGTATTCCAGAGCGCAATCCAAATAATTCTAGTAACCATAATATTATCAAAATGAATAATAAAATATTTAATGCGTTTATGTTTAATAGAAAATGATATGTTACCCGGGAAATTGTAAAAGGTTCATACAAATTCCTAGTAGCGTTGTACATTTCAATGGTGTGCTGCATATCTCACGGATGCGTTTACATGTTTTTATACAGAATCTGCGCATTATAGTAATCACATTTCTTGTAATTTCTTCGTCTTCTTCATTTGGTCGAACACAATTGTTCAGACTATGTAACTAGAATGTATCATTTAATATTATTTCACAGTATCCAATCTCGAGAAGGTATGAGATTTTGTAAATGATTGTAATGCTTCATTAAAATTTAACTCTCAGAAAAAAACGTATTTCATATAAGAGAACGTAATATCAATACAAAATGATCATACTGAGTAAGTAGCGGCATGCTTCGAATTATTAATTGCATAAATTTGCCGCAATACTGCCAGTGCTTCTTCGTACCGACGGCGATAAAGTAAATACCTTGGGCTTGTTGGTAACAAACTAGTCGCACACGCCATGATCAAATTTGGTATACCTCCTAACCCTGTAAGGACTCGCCAAGAATTCGGTCGAAATTTTTTATTTTGGAATTGTATGATTGAAGGCATCAGTAACCATGACAAACCTATTTTTAATTACAATTCAATTTAATGAATATAATACTTTTGTACTTCTTTGTAACTTTTACCTAAGGCAGATATGTAACCAATGATTCCTAATAAATCCAAAATGACTAAACAAAAGCCTCTTCGTTTTATGGGCAAAATTTCGATTAGATATACTCTTAAAACCACGTTATTACCAGCTAATCTAGAATATAATTATTTTTATAAATATTACAATGATTCATATATTTTCTCACACACACATATATATATATACATATTACATAATTGAGTACACTAATTCGTAGATGGTAATTATACTTACCCCACTCCAAGTATAAATATAGAAAGATATATTAGCAACATTGTTTGCGCAAAGGATAAAGTGATAGTAGCGCAAAACACAGCCAACATAGTAACAGGAATACAATCTTTACGTCCACTTGCATCGATTATTGTTCCGAATGCAAATGCTCCTATGGCCATACCTATATATAATTTCATTTTCATAAGATACATATATTATAAATTATCTAAAACTCAAAATTTAATTTAATTTACTTTATTTATTTAATAATTTATTTTAAGTATATTTTACTTAAAAATGTAAAGACAAAATGATAAGATTTGAAACGATTATTGTGAAATCGAATGTGAAATCATGAAGAATTTTTTGAAATGACCTTGGCTAATGAGATTGTCTACAAGATTCATTCTATTCCACGTGTATCCATAATCTGAGTGATTATGAAATTCTTGTAGCGTTAAAATTCTGGATATTTTCCGCTTAGAGTGATGACTATTTGGATTGTGAATTTTTACACATTTATACGATATTTAAAAATTCAACAATGTACAGACATGCAACAATGCAGCAACATGTAACATATACGTATAAAATATTTATAGCACATTATTCATAATGTTTACTGGATGAAATTTAATTTTAATAGTTCAGAAAAATATGAATTTGCATAAAAATTCGCAATTTAGTAATGAACTATTTTTAAGCTTTACATAATTGGTAAACTTCGTGCGATTAGTCATTCATTTTAACATGCACATAATTAAACTTTTATAAAATAGTCGTTGAGCGATTTAGATAAGTATGAATATCATTAAAAAAGTAATGAAAAAGATATTTAGACAGAAAAATAATTCTATCAAATAAAATCTCATTTCTGATCTATCATTTAGAACGCTCAGTTTATCTTCGTTTCATAATATTTTAATCTTTCTTACTTAATTTATAAGTTTTTTCTTTCTATTTAGAAAAATCAAAGTGTTTTAATCATATTTCATCTTATAATATATATAGTTTAAAAATGTTATTTACATTGCAAAAACGTCATATTTTGCAGAAAAACACATTTTAGCACAAAAATTTTTAGTGATAATTAATAATTAATGATTGATTATATTTTTGTGAAAAGTGGATAAACTGATAAATCATATTTCTTTTTATGTATTCATTCTGTATATACCTAAAGTTAAGGTAGCATACACAGCAGTCACTTGACTTGTATTTAGACTTAAATCACATGCCATAAATGGAACTATAACTAGAATAATGGGAAGAACACAAGCTTCTGCAAACGCACACATGCCACATAATCCAACAATAAAACAATGACAAAGTCCCCATCCTGTAATTAAATATAATAAAACAATTATATTAAATCTGATATGTATTCCATATTGATCATTAAATAAAAACATTTATCATTTTTTACGTGACAAAAATCTTACTCATAACATATTAGATGTTACATATTTCTTCATATTATGTTGCAACCAACAAAGAGAATATAGTAACCTATACTGCTATATATTATTATATTACTAATAAATAAAAGTGTTATGATTTCAAAAAATACTACATAATCATCATAATAGAAATTATAATACAAATACAAATATTGTAAATAAATTACAAATAGTTACTTTTGATGCTTTTTCTCCATATTTTAAAATTAAAAATCGTTTCAAGAACGTTATTATTTTAATAAGGTTGTCTTTTTGTAGGCTACAACATAACACTAAATATATGCATTTATATCAAGAATACTTCAATATTTTGAGAAATATGATATGAAAAGTAAAACCTAATGAACTTCTACTGGAATAAGATATACATATTTCGCAAATCATGTATCCATCAGGTTTCAATGATTAAATAAATGTCCTAACCTGTTTTAGCAATAATTTTTTCACAGTTATTAGTCATCATATATTATGAAATTTAGTAATAGATACTGATTTGTAGAATTCCATTTGCTACACTGGAAAATGATTGAGCTATACATTTATTCGTGAATTAATGACGATAATTCAGTAATTTCAAATTCATATTCTCAAAATTAAATTATTAACAAAAACCATTCAATACTTGATACTGACAATCTTCACCTTGAAGACAGTTACATAATTATACTTAAAAACACTGAGCAGAAATAAATTAGATGAATAAGTGATTCAAATACACAATATATGAAAGACACTTATTTATTATAAGGAATGAAAATATTTCATATTGAAAATATAATCACCACTGATATTTAAATATTTCATTACAAAACAATCTACTGGTTTCCAGTTGAGATTAAAATATTATAATATTAGTAAAATATATGAAGTTTTTAAAGTGGTTCATTTATTGATCTTTGAAATATTCTTTAGAGCCAACAACATCAGGCTTCATAGTCTTCTTTCCTGGTTTCCAACCAGCTGGACACACTTCTCCATGTTTATCAGTATATTGGAATGCTTGAACTAAACGCAGGGTCTCATCAACAGATCTACAAATGTGTGAATTTATGATAAAGCAACCTCAAGAATCATACATTAAAAATAGTGTCTTATTATATAAAGTTTACCTGCCAACTGGTAAATCATTAATAGTAATTTGACGTAAATTTTGTTTATCATCTATGATAAAGAGACCACGGAATGGAATTCCACTTTCTTCGTCAAGCACACCATAATCGCGTGCAATTTTAGAATTTTTGTCAGCGAGAAGTGGAATGTTCATTTCACCAAGCCCACCTTGTTTACGTGGTGTATTTACCCATGCTAAGTGACTGAAGTGAGAATCAGTAGATGCAGCAATGACTTTACAACCAATTTGCTCAAATTCTTGAACACGATCGGAGAAAGCAATGATTTCAGTTGGACAAACAAATGTACTGTGAAATAAATATTTATCAGTGCGTATGTTACAAATATAATGTAAAGTTAAATATAAACTTATTAAATGAAATGCTTACAAGTCTAATGGATAAAAGAATAGTATAAGATATTTCCCCTTATAGTCAGAAAGAGAAATCTCTTTAAATTCTCCATTTACAACAGCAGTACCACGGAAAGCAGGAGCAGGTTTCTGAAGTGCTGGGACTGGCATGATTATGTTTTAAATTTCTATAACAAAGAGAAAAATGAAATTTCTATTAGTAAGAATGAAATTTATTAATAGAACAAATTAGAAAGTATTTTATGTAGCTCAATTAATTACCACCAATTATTTTGTATAATGACTTATTATAAACGTTATACATATATTACAATATAAAAACATTATAAAAGAAATAACTGAACAACCAAATCATATATGATATATACATAACATGTTTTTCATATTTCGCACATTTGTGACAAAAAAAGTAACTGATAACATATGTTTATGCAATATAATAACAGAAAGACTAGTTATTTTTACAGAAAGACTAGTTATATTTTCTGACTATACAATAAAAATTTGGTTGTAAAAGGTATTATATATATTCAATTAAAAATTATTTTATTTCATACTTCGAATTTTAAAAATTAATGAGTTTGTTTCACCTATAAGACAAAATAATGAACCTTGTTCATTCTAACCTCTGGCTTATCGCTTTTATATTAATTCTTATTTTATTTTCCGTATTATCTAGGTATTGTATATTATTCGTTGAACAAATTTAATAAAAAGAAATAATTCGTATTTCCTCTAAAATTATCTATACATTGATTAATATGTGGTTTAAGAGAATGACGCATCAAAAACTGTTTCTAATTAATGTGTTCGAGAATCGATTAAAAGATAACAAATAAACGAAGTGATTGTAACACAACTAGTGAAGCAATACCATTAAGGTCAGACACTTAAAGATACAAAAAGCATAAAGAACTGGAATTAAAGTGTTTCATTAAATATCAGAAACTGATACGATGTAAAATACTAGTATTACGTATTAATGTAAAAAAATTGTATTAACTGTGCAAAAATGAACGTAAAAATTGATCTACTTTGCAAGTATACTTTTCATGTATGAAAATACATTTTATACAACTTTTCAAATATTCACTGTAACGTATATTTTATATAACTGAATTCTATTTGTGAAACTAATGATTTGACATCCACGAACAACGTTCGTATTCAAGCTTTCTCGTTTCTTTTAGTGTTTCTTTTGTATCAGTGGTTCTTGCATCATCGAGAACCTTCCAAAGACTCCGGATAGAATATAGATTTTCGCAAAAAGAAGTCAAGTGCGAGTAACGTTTAATTCTACGACTTCAATCTGTTTAACGCAATGATAAAAAATAAATAATTAATTAAATTTTCATGTTTATCCATATAAAACGTTTGTAGTATTTCTTAAATTTACTTTTACAAATATTATCAATGTCTGTGAAAGTAATTAAACAAGGATTAGAAATATTCTAAAATGACTTAAGTATAAATAGCGCTCCAAAACAAGAAATAAACTGTGTGATATTAATATTTCTGTTTTTATGTTTCGTGACAAAGACTACTTACTTTGTATTTTCCGTAAAATCACTATTCAACGAACTTTCGCTTCAAAGACGTGAATGGTAATGGAAACCGGTCCCCGGTCCGGTAGAATTTATCCACAGAATTTTACACTCGAAAAGGACTATACGCGCCATCTGTCGCACGTAGCGCCCTCTAAAATTATTCCTCCAAGAAATATCAGAGTTCTTTTCTAGTGGTTATTGTTGAACATTATGTGTACATAATATTTGCAACAACAAAGAGCAGCACATGAATGTAATTCTTATTTGTTAACTCCAATAAATGTACGTATATTATTATTTAGAAATTAATATTAGTGATTAATACTGTCAACTGCATTAGACAATACAAATAAGTACTACAATATGATAAAATCTGAGATGAATTGTATTTTCAAAGATGATTGTTTAAACAATGAATTCTTTAAATGAAATTTGAACATTAAGCACACTCTAGGTATGTATTTTGTTAAAATTTTCGTACGATAAATCTCCAAAATTAATAACTAGAACTAATGATTTTCACTTGGATAAAATATCTTTGATTATAATTGTAAATTTTAATTAACGCTATTGGTACGTACAAACAATAATTTTTTTTAAAAATTATTAAAAGTGATCAAATTTTTACAATATTATTGTCTAGATCTGAAGTCAATTTGGTTGTGTGTAGAATAATTAAAAAATATTTTTGAGTAACAACTTTTTGTTTAATTTTGTAATATTACAATTTTAAATAAATAAATTCTTTCTCTTTTATTTTTAATTATTAAATAAGAATGTTTAATGTATAATTAACGTGGTTATGATAAAATTAAATGTTTATTTAAAACTACAAAAATACTTAAAGAGTAAAGACGATGGAATTTTTTTTAATTTTTATTCACAAATAGATGGCAGTAAATTATGTTTTGTAGTTTTTTAATATTAATGAAAACTTGTTAAATATAGAAAGTTGTTATATTCTACATAAATTATCATATTTTGAATGTTGTCACATATTATACACAGTATTTATGTATGAGTAATTTGTCTTTAATAACAACAATTTATATAAATAATACATCTGATTTAAACTACAATGCCAAAAGAATATTACAATGATATTTGTCTTATTTTTAGATATTATAACACTAAACAGACAATTTCAATAGATAAATACTTTGAAAGTACTTCCTATTGTTTTCTTATTTATAATATGTATGTATATTTTTGGCACTTACTATGTAAGAATTGCATTAAATTTAATATATAGAAAATTAGAAGTATTCCATTCAAATGAATGTTCAAAATTTAATGTTCAAAATAATCATCAAGATCAGCCTTACAATAGCTTTTGCGTATTCTATAATTTCATAGTGTCCTAAGAAAATTAAATATCTTTTGTGTTATTAGGATGAGTGTTCTAGTTCAGTATGTGGTGGTACGAGGAGATCTTCTGAAAAAAATGGAGTGGCCCATTGGCGCAATTATAGCTCAAGCATGCCATGCGTGTACTGCTGTTACTCATCTTTTTTATAATGACAATTACACACAAGCCTACCTTGCCAATTTAGACGTTATGCACAAAGTTATCTTGGAAGTAAGTATATCCAGGAACTATATATATTATAGGTATTAAACGTCAATTTGAATGTATTATTGTGCATAACTCTTGTGTATACAATTTTTAAAACAGCGAAGGAGTATGGTGACATTTATAGCATATTCATACATGGATATATTTATATGTATATAAATATTAGGTTCCAGATGAGACCAGTTTAAATAATTTACGTTTAACGTTGACAAATGAGAACATTGATCATAAGCTCTGGATCGAACAGCCTGAAAATATTCCAACGTGTTTGGCAACAAAACCTTACCCGAAGGATAAAGTACAATCATATTTCAAGAAATATAAGTTACTTAAACTGTAAGGAGATACAATTTTCATTATTACATAATTTTCTTTTATACTGTACATTAATTCTAATAAAATTAAATAGTAGCATAAAATAAAGTAGTATTATATATAGCATTATATATTTTAAGGAATAATCAATATTTAATCAAAGTTTTAATACCTGAAAAATTATTATTTGCAATAGTACAAAAAAGAGTCGAACTCAGATTAGGATATATCAAAAAAAAAAACCTAGAAAAATCTTATACATCTTTTTCTTAATTTTTTTTTATATATTTAAATAGGAATTAATTCCAACTTGGGATTGCTATACGCCAATATGAAAACGATAGATGTATACTTATTCTTTATTTAATAATACTTGACAGTATTGACAATGTGTACACATTACTCCTTTGCTTTACAGTTGATATTATTCTAATCTAGATGAAAATTATGTCGAGATATGCATTATTAACTGATATTTGTATAAAAATTTTTTCTGGTAATCGTGCACTTTGTTTATTAGACGTACCAAAGGCGATAAAATGGCATAGGTACGCATATATGTATTGTGCACTTAAATGACATACATTATAGAAAAAAATTTCAGCTGTTCCTTATTAGAACAATTAATATAACATCAATTTTTTAATGAGAATAAAATTAAAAATTTCTTAATTGTTATACAAATATTAATCAAGCGAAAAATTAGATCTCCCAAAAATAACATAAATTAAATTAAAAAATCTTAGAAACATAATAACGTATAATAGAAGTAATAATTAGTAAAAGCTATATAAATACACAATATTATAATCATGCTTAAATGCATTTGATTGCATTTTAGGAAACAAATAAATAAACAGAAAAATAACACTGACTAAAATTAACATGAAATCATTTTTAGCTAAAAAAGGTAGAATAAAACGATTAACGTTTTAGACTTTTTACATTTTGTGCTTTCACGGGATATTTCCACATAATAAATAGAGAAAGATCATTTTTTCTCATAGAATGCAACGTATTTTAAAAAAGGAAACATGTTGACTTTAATAGATCAATAAAATTGTTTATTGTTTTAGAACTTTGCTATCGCTGTATTACTTTGTGCAAACGATATCTGGATAATTCGGTCATCAATTTTATTCTCTTTAGAAATAAAGTAATTTATAAATTTATGATAAATTACTGATGTTTACGTTTACATTATAAACAAATTGTCGGCGAAATTATGATGTTCTAGCCGCATTTCCGGTAATAAGCTCTAAATATTTATGTACACGCACTATTTGCGGACGCTAAACACTGTAAGTACACTTATTTACAACACCCGATGGCAAGAAGATTATTTCGGCATACACGTATTTCATATGCCAAAAAAGAAAAAAAAATATATATATATGTAAAAAAATATATATATTTCTTTTTCTTAAATAACTCGGTTCTCTTCGCGTTGAACTGGATGAATTGTATTTTTACGGTGGAGTATACACAGAGGTCCTTGAAAATATGTACTATCTTCTTTTAAAATGCTTGTATCACTGCCCTTCTTCCTTTTCCGCTTCCTCTTCTAGCCAATCATGAAGAATATTTCTTCTTCTCTGAAAAAACGAGGCGAGAAATAATCTGTAGTATTTGCAAAAATATTTTGTACAACTTAAAGCAAATGTAACAGATTTGTGTAACATTCAAAGATGAAAAAGATGGCCGCTTTGAAATATACAAAGTACGATGCTTTTACGTACAAGTCGCTATTTATTCGAAACGAGTCGGTTTTTCATTGTTTATGCATTTCATTAATTATTAGTTACAATTATAAATTACGTTATCGTGCGGATAAGCAAAGCAAACAAGAATATAAGCGGATTATTTTACAGAGAAGCAATCAGGAGTGTTGTTTTTGATATTAATCCATGTCTTCTTCATTCTAATTTCAAGAAATGCAGTTATAAGCGAGTCATTAAAAGCGTAAATTTTATTAATTTCTTGATTTAGCTTTAATATTAAGAAGAGGAAAGAAAATAGAGTTCAAGAGGAAATCAATTTTGATAAATGTAAATATTTTTTCTGTCTCTAAGTATTTTTCTGATATATATATACATATTATGTACTTTCTTTTTTTTTTTTTTTTGAGGGGAAAGC
>NW_025110043.1:21660-77827 GCF_011392965.1 Frieseomelitta varia | reverse complement strand
AACACAAAAAAAAAAAAAAAGAAACTGAGGAGGAACAAGGTTACAAGACATTTTTCTAAATCATTTTTGTTATTTAGGAGCGTGGTGTTCTGCTGATTATGCATGCACACAACGTTAGTATAACTACGGGATTTGCAATTACCAGGACCACGTTAGTTTAGGAGAGCAAGGTGAGACGAGTGATGAGGGCGATGGCTGTGGTGGTTTTGGTGGTTGTAGTGGTGATGGTAGTGGTAGTAGTTGTGGTAGTTGTTGGTAGTGATTAGGGCAGCGCACAATGAGCAATTATTGCTCGGCTAGATTTGCGTTCGGATCCGTATACTCCTCGTAGTCCTCTTCTGGTTCCTCGTAATCCGTTTCTGAAGTTTCAGGACCTTCGACAGCTGGTATCGAGGTGCTAGTGATGTCCTGCTAAGCACATACGAGAATCCAAGCGTTCGTTCTACCTACTTTCAGTTCTTTTTTCAATTTTCCTTCCGAGTAATTCATATTTCACTCGTTACATCTTTTTCTTCTCGCATTGTTTTCCCCCGTTAAAGAGATTTCTCAGAGAATAAAAACAAACATATCCAGCCAAGCCACTATATAGAGAATTCAATCAATATTAAAGACAGATTTATTTGTACAAAATGTTCTGCCAGGGTTGCGAAAAATCCTGACGCGCCAATTTATGTTTACTTAATGTTTTAAAATATGACCAAATGTTTTATCTTCGTCGTCTGTACGTTCAATTTATTATCTGTTTAAAGACGAGACGTTCTCGAGTATTCGGTGGGAATATCTATTACAATTAGGAATACAGATAAAAAGGGGACAGAAAACGTGAGAAAGTACGCAACAGGAAGTCGTCTATTTCGGGCTTGTTCGAGCCGACAAGAATTAATTGAAATGAATAGGGAAAATGTGAGATACCTGGGGTGGTCTCCAACCGCATCCTGCTAGCGGAAGTCCGTCGGCCCCTAATGGACATGGAGCATCTAGCCCGGGTACACCCTGATCTCCTTTGTTACCTTTGTCGCCTTTCCTACCGCGTTTCCCCGGCGGTCCCTGTATTCATACCATAAAAATGTTTTAACGTCTAAATGGTGTACAAGCAGGTATTTTCGCGGACGTGCAAAAAAGGCCAGGCATACAAAAAGAATCTCTTTATGCATAGTAATATTCGATTGATTGTGCAAAATACGCAATTGAGCATCAATGTTCAAGAAAAAGGCATTGAGAATATTCTCTGTCTTAAACTTGAAACCGTGTACTTTCGCTTGTTTCGACTTTTCTTTTTCTTTTTTTTCTGTTTTTTTTTTTTTTTTTTGTTCGAATATATAAAGTTTTCGTTTCATACCTTTAATTGTTACTAAGGATTTCTAAGGATGTTATTAACAATCAGCGTGTATATAGTCACGCTTTCATTATACGCTGGTGGCAGCATACGTAGTATATATAAATACGTGTATATCACATGAGAATATGTATCACTGAAGGAAAGAAATGTGAATTTTTTGTTCCGCGAATTCGATGATCTCTATTCAAGGGTTGTGATATGTAATAGGACATGTAGAAAAGTACAATACGAAGATGTACGAAAATGCAGAAATACTTTGTGTTTCTATTGCATGCGTTATGCACAGCTAAATCATCCCTGAATTCGGTATTCGAGTTTCATATTATTTCTAATCAAAGATCAATTGTACTTTGTGCTACAAACATTTCAGTAGAACTAGTTAGCGAATGTTAAATTGGTGCATTTCTATAGCATAATTTTTGAACGATCACACACTTGGATTTAGTGACATTACTAAATATCGTAATACAAAGTAGTAATTAGTCTTAGCAGTGACGCCGTAGTAGTAAACATTTATGATCATGATATTAACTGGTAATGATGACGCAATGATAACGCAGTAAATATGAATGAAATATTAGCAATGAATTTCCGAATTGAAAATTTTTCAAGATCACTTGTCCATCCAGACGACTAACGTTTGTCGTTAAACTGTCGTTTATGAGCGTTTATTCGCTCGCCAAACTACGAATTTCCTTGTCCAATTATTTAAAACTGATAGTCGAATTTCATCAATACTCACAGATTCGCCTTTAGCACCTTTCTCTCCCTTCGGTCCCTGGAATTGGTACGTCAAAGAATTTATTCGTTAAGTGACGGTCGTGCCTTTCTTCGTTTCTTTTCTACATGCACGATACGTATTGCGGTAAAGAACATTTTCTCTTTGTTATACATTTTTATGCGAAACTTGCTTTCAAAGGCATAACATGTGACTACGATCACAAATGCATGAACTAGTGAAAAAAAAGAAGCAAGCAACGTAAAGCTACAACTTTTTCAACAATTTTTACTTTTCCCGTTTACGCTACAACTTCGATTAATTAGTTTGCTTATCTTTCAGTTTGTGTACCCTTTTAGAATCTGGGTATTTAAACGGAGAGGATTGTGCGCTTCTCCCTCTCTTCGAGATTAAATCTTAGGAATCTTAGTTTTTTCAGTTGAATTCTGACTCGATATTCTAGAATTTCTAAAATTTCAAGTATTCGCACATTTATGACGATCTTGTCGATTACTTTGAATTGAAAAATGAATTGGCTATTAAAAATTTGAAGAATAAATTGACGATTACTTGTAACAATCTCGATAACAATGTTTCAGAAAATATATAATACTTGGCTCTTTAACAAATAATTCTCTGACTATTAATTCCACATATTTATATCCATATTTTCTGACGCCCTATTTTTTTTTTTTTTTTTGTCTTTTTAAATTGCTTTAACTTGAAATTCAATTGCAAGGCTTCAACGCGTATGATTAAACGATTAAATTCAGTTTTTTCTTTTTTTTTTTTTTTTTTAATTCATCAAACCATGGAATTTTGAAGTATGGAAATACGTTGCGATCTCGAAACGAAACGAAATACTTGTGAGTAGCAAGTATCGTGTCAAATCGAAAGAATATTTTTGCAAGAATAAAGAAATCGTGCAGATTATCGTCGGTGTAAAGAGGGAGAAAGGCGCAAAACTTAATCTCAGCCCCCTCCTTTCTCGTGCAAAAGAAGTAAAGAGACGAATTTTGGGGCAGTCCCCGGGGTAGATCAGGCAGATGTATCGTCGTTACCCCGGGCTGGTTAGACTGTGTGTCGCAGTCACACCGAGGGGCGAGCGATAATCGAATGCCACTGTACCTCCGCGCCAGGAATTCCATCGGTACCCTGGGGATAAACAGAATGTGTCTGTTGGTGTCTCGACGACAGTGTAATCGAGTTTCAGCCGGATGAAATATCGCTCGATACGGTTAAATAGTTGGATAGAGATAGTATGGATTCACGTTGAACATCGGAAACGGAATTGAACGGTTTAGATTTCACGCGACAGCGATTCAGGGAAGTTGTTAAACGAAGAGGTTGGTAGAGGTAGAAATTATTTAAAATTTTAAGAGGGGAATGTAACACGATGGGTTAACGGTCGATTGTTAATTTAATCGATTAGAGAGAGAGAGAGAGATACTTACAGGTAGGCCAGGATCCCCTCTTTCTCCCTTTGTGCCTGGTTCTCCCTGCGCACCCTGTAAGTATGAAGATAACATAACGAATACTAACAGTCTGTGTGAATACGTTGAAGCGATACCGTTAAGTTTGTAACCAGCTTAATCTATGCCTGAATGATGAAATTGTAGTGTGAGCGTAGTGAACGAGGATCCAAAAATCATAAATATAATGTATGATTAAACGGGTCTCCCCGAGGATTGCTCACCTTCATGCCGTCTAATCCTGGTGGCCCCTGAAAGGCAGAGGAAACCTTGTCAAAATTCATTGAAGTTACCTGATAATTGATATCGAATATGCCGAGTCAAATGTAATTTATTATTAAGAAATTTTAACATATTAAGACGCCCTTTTGCGCCGTCATTCACAGCAATATTATACCTTGCCATGCTCATCGAAAATGTTTATATATATGTATGAGTATATCTATGTACGTATGTATGTTGATGCTTTTATCACTTGATTTTTAACAAAACTATCTAAATGTATTTTTTTTTCTTTTTTTTTTTGTCTATAATCAGTATTTTCTTCCAACATATTTATTTTCATCGTGAATATCAACGTTCGACATAATTTTAATATATTTTATTTTATTTCAATAAGATAATTTCGTGACAATTTGCTTTTTCTTCCTTTCAGCATAAGATAAAATATTCTATCAATATTCTATCAACGTAACATACATACACTTTATAATAAATATGTCAGCACAACACATTTATTAAAATAACGAAAAATATATTACGTCCCTTGAATATTTGGAATAAATATTAATTTCCTTTAGAAAATTTAACAACAAAAACTAAAAAAAAGATTTGGTTGTTCAAGAGCGAGGCAAGAGTACAATGAGCGGTCGATGGGCGTGTTAGGCAAAGGAAAAGATAAAGAAGGAGCTCAATTGAATTCAAGAAAAACAGAGAAACAAAAAACTAGCGGAATTCACATTGGTATGCCAATTGTATCTTAAAATATATTTCGCTATGAGGTATTACGAAATGGCATAACGATCCAACAGGTACGTTACCGTCGTGGTTGCAGCAAATTAACACGTGTTAATTTTTTTTTCTCTCACGAGATCATGATCTTATTTCTTTTTTTCTTTTTTTCTTCTCTTTTATCAAAAGAAATGTGCACAAGATATACTCGCGGACAGAAGAGAAAAGGGAGAAAGAAAAAAAACAAAAAAGTGTAAAAAGTGACAAAATTAGTTTGAACAATGGTTCGTCGGATCGCAGCCAGAGCAAAATGCAAAGCGGTAATTTCACTACAAAAGTGTGTGAGAAGCGTTAAATTTCGAAAGGGCATCGTATAGAAGCAAAGGACACAGGCACATGCACATTCTGTTTATTAATTGGGACAATGTAAAACAAAATTGTTAGAGTCAAGTATTCTTATACGCAAATACGTCGTCGTATTCTTCTTCTTCTTCTATAATTTTCTTTTTGTTAATTATCAAGGCGCGCCGCTTTACAATACACACATACGCACGCACGAAATGTTATGTGCTCTCCCCCGCATACCTTTATACTCCATCGTGCGTATGTAGATATATGTATACGCACCCACGCGTACCCGTGTACACATACACATGTACATACATACACACGCATACACATATCGTGTATATATATACACACACACGCATACGTCTCGATCAGTTACTTTTTTTTTTCTTTCCTGAAATTGTGTGCATATGCACGTGTATGGATCGTTCATCAGAATGAGCGCACATCCACACATTATATTATTATATCGTATGATTCGTCCGCGCATTAGCGTTACCATTCAAGTGCTTTCACGATACGAGAGCTTCATATTTTTATTCATTCCGTTTATCTTATTAAAAATCTACTCGCATTAATCTCTATATGTATACTTCGATTAGGATATGCACAGCAAAAACGGTGGCTATTACACGCTTTCTAACTTGAGGCCAGCAAAATATTTTTTAAACACATTGATAAATCCTATTTCTACGTAGTATCGATATTATCCTACATTGTACAATTTTCTGATTTTTTTTCTTTTTTTTTTATTTAATTATATCAACATCATAAATGACTAGGATCACAAATAAGGATACTCGTTTACACGTTAAGTACATCGTTAAGTTATACGTATTTCTCTCACTCTGCACTATTGTATTTCTTAGGCCCTTCTCGTTTGCGTCTATCAATCTATTTTTTTTTCTTTTTCATCTTTAAGTCAGAACGTTTCTCCATGTTAGGTCGAATTGGTATTCGCAATTATTTCGCATTTGTTTATAAAAGTTCTCAATGAACTCGCGACATATTGGTAAATATTGGTAATTAATAAAAATTTACGTCATTTATTTGTATTTAAACATCGTTAATGATAGAACACGTACAGCTGTTAAAAATATTCTATATAATAACGCATTGCAAAAAGGAAACTACCAACATTGAATTTAATGCACTTGAAAAATGGCATATTTTAAAAATAATATGGAGCAATGAACATTGTTCAGGAAAAAGTTTAGATTTATGCAATGTAAAAAATTTACGACATGTTTCTGATATATTATATATAAAAATAATAAATGTCTTAAAAAGTATACACTTTGTGATTATAAACATAATCAACATGGAAGAAGATAAATTATCGAAATATAAAATTTATGCGTCTCATTTTCCAATTATAAAAATTGTTTTAACAATACAGTTATGTATGTAATTCGNATATATATATATATATATATATATATATATATATATATATATATATATATATATATATATATATATATATATATATAATGCTTTCGTTAAGTACAAATTAATAATTTACAAATTAATTCAACAATGAAGAAAAGGAAATTAATAAAAAAAAAAAGAAAAATTACTAATAATAACAGCAAACAAGAACAAGATATTTGACATAAAAGCTAAAGAAAAAGTAGAAAAAAATATATCCAAAGGAAATGTAAATTTGATCGAGCCATTGATAAACGTTCGATAAATTTTCTTAGTGTACTTCTTTTGTAGCTTGTGGAGTGTCGTAAAACGTTTTATACACAGAGTAATCTTAGTCTATAGTTTAATTTAAAAATATTTTAAGGCAAAATTTTTGCTTAGCTTTCGTACCGCGTTGCCACGTTATAACGCTAAAGCTTTAGTTACTTCGAACTTAACATTTTTCCTTCGATGTATGCGCACACACGCCATACACAAACATACACACACACACGTGCGCGCACGCACGCACACACATTCGCACATATAAATGACTGTAGAGATAAACGTATGGAATATGTTAAAAAGGACGGATGGTAGTGCGATCATCCGCTAAGTATTACGTTGGATAAATAAAAAAATGTATAGCACCGACGTAATGCGTATCCGTACTTCGATATTGTGAGGAAAAAAAAAAAAAAAAAAAAACAAGAAGAAAGAAATAAAAGTGAAGCATCAAATAATTTACTCGTACACATCGAATATCTATGGAAGACGCTTTGTTTCTCCCGAAACTTTATTCTCGTCACACATCGACACGAAAAATCCATAAAATCGAAATTATCAATTACCCTCTCTGTCAAGTAAATTATCCTTTTTTTCTCCTTTTCGTAATTTTTACGTCTGCTACACTTTGCACACGTGAATGTACCCACTATGTAATACAAGTATAGTCACCTTACTTATTAACCACCGCACACGTAAGACACGATTCGTTATGATCTCTTTGTTTTGCTCGAGTAACGATCAATCGTAGTAAAATCCTTTCTCCTTCCGCCTGTTTGACACAGGGTACCATGTTCGAGAGCATGATATATCACAACGGCGCCCGCAACCTTTTTGCAACGGACGGACGGTCCTTTAAGCTCCCCTATCATTATTCGTCATTGAGGGATCATCGTTAGTAGGTTGTGATCGATAACAAGCCGATGAAGCTACTAAAATCCAGCGAGCCGATACTCGGGAACATTCTTCTGTTCTTAATAACGACTCGAAAGCGATTTACTAACATTCATCCTCGCGATTACACTTTATCCAATAAATGCTAACGATATGGCTTGTAACATTGGAAACTTTCGACAAGTTGTTAATCCGAGAAGAGATCCTTTTCAAGTGTGTATATATATATATATATATGTACTCGTATTTTCTATGGTTATTTTGTTGTCTCTCGAGGCGCTTTTCTTTCCTTCCCTTTTCTTTTATATCTTATCATATTTCGTGCGATGAATAATAATTGAATTGCGATCGTTCGTTTGTGTAGAGGAAACAACACACTCGAGAGGCAATCAAAGGATCTCACTGAGGATCTCGCGAAGAAGTACGACATCTTGCCGAATGAGCGACAATCGATTTTATTACACTGGTCGTTAGTGAATGCCTAGTAATGATTCAGCAGCGAGGCCAAATAACGATGACGTTAGGAGCGAGAGGTCCGCGTTCTTACCATGGCACCAGGTTTCCCGGCATCCCCGGGCTTTCCAGATTCTCCTCTCAGTCCCATGGGGCCCTATAAAGAGACAAACACCTTTGTTAATAATTCGACTACGATACGATCGTCAGTGCGTACATACATTGACGATAAATTTTACAAACAATACGTATGCCGCTTCGCTTTCCCATTTGTGCGTTTTATTCGAGTAATAAATTATTGCATCCGCTGTTTGTAAATCGAGTTCGCAAATACGAGAAGCTTTCATTTTTTCATAGCCGATGTATCATATCGTATGTATGAACGTTATTATGGACGTGTGTCGATAATAATGCTGAAATGAAAACTCTGCCCCTGCATTTATATAATCATATATTTATATCTCATTTGTACCTTTATTCTAGTAACAAGTTGTTGCACTATCATTTGTAAATCGAAAAGTTCGTAGCATTTTTTATATATGCACATGTATTATATTGTACGTTATATTTACTGAGTATCTGTGATTTTAGTTAGAATGAAAACCCTGGCATTCTGGTATCGAACGCGGCAATCGAGGAGAATGGCATTAGTCAAGAGATCGTTTTTCAATAAGATAACGCAGGGTTTCGTGTATTGATGAAGAGCAGGCAATAGATAGCTGGAATGTACAATGCAACTCCGTTCCATTCAACAGACACAACATCGTTCTACTATTATTTACTGTGGTCTTTACGAGACTTTATCTGATGGTAAAATAAGAAGCAAAATATTTAGAAGATTACGGAACTCAGATATTAGATGGAAAGATTTTTGAAAATCACTATCTGTGATAAAATCACTGAAAGAAACGGTGCATTTTACTAACTCCATACTCTTTAAATTTCTCTATGTACTTTCCAAACAACTCGCTATCGATCTTTATTTCGAGCCGATACCTTTTCTTGATACCTTAATAACGAGGGAATTTTTGCTGGTGGATTCCCATCTTATGCGTTCGATCGACTCTATTCGTGGTGTTTTATCGCGATTTATAACCTACCTAACCTACGAACCTAATCTTGAGAGGAAAATACGTACGGGTAGTCCCATTGGACCAGGATCTCCTTTGGCACCCTTCTCTCCCTGCAACGTAAAGAAAGAACGACCAGGTGAAAATAGACCTGTTGTACCTGCCGTAACGATTCGTTTTCTTACCCTCGTTGGCATTATACGTTAAATACGTCTATATCTCAATTATTTTGCAAAAAGAAAGAACACGTGGAAAATTAAACAATGCCGTTTCGAGTACATAACAGAATGTATAGCATTGCATACGTATACTTTAATTTCCTTGTCTCAGAAAATTATTTCAACAGATTGATTTCTTTTTTTTTTGTTTTTCTTTGTTTGTTTCTAAATGACGATTATATGATTACTGACAGGATCGCCTTTGGCACCATCGTGTCCTCGGTCGCCTTTTATGCCTGGTGGACCTTGAAGCCCAGGAGTACCAGCTGGACCCGGTGGTCCTGGTGGTCCCATTATCTAGCGAAATTAACCGTGTAATTATGCGAGCAGATTTCAAAAGCCCAAAGGTGAGGTGTACTGAACGCGTATTAAAGCGCCAGACGCAAATATTTTTCTAACGCGACGGGACATTTGGCTGGAATGGTGCTTTTACTCACCACTTCGCCGGCATTTACTTCGAATGTACCATCTCCCTGTAATAAAATAACGAAAGGTTATATTATTCTCTAATATTCTCTCAGTAAATCAGTAAATTGTTATTCTCTCGCGGAATAATTTTCGAATGGCGATGGACGTGACATTACGAAAACGCGACGTACCTGCCTTCGCCTGAGTTTCTTGTATTTCTGTCAGTGGAAGGCCCCATGTCGTGCCATGAAAAGAAAATAGATTTTATCATGAAATTGTTGAATGCGTGTCGTTAAAATGCCGCGCACTATATGCTCCGGGTCTTCGATTTCAAAGCAATCGACACGACGAGTACGATATATACTTGTCACACGTGTCGAAATCAAAAACCCGGAATTACTGGCAGTGGAAATCGATGGATATTCAACGACCCATGGCGTTCAACGAACGGCATTCTACTATGACAAGAATCAATTATATCTCATCTTTGCCATTCAATGGGAATATAATACGAAAAAAATCCGATAGAAGAGGGTTTTGATCGTCCATCTGCTGTACAACGCGAAAGTATTATCGAGAGATCGATAATACTCACCGATTCTCCTTTCTCTCCTTTTTCACCTTTCAACCCTGGATAACCCTGTTTACAGAGAATGAACACGCGTTAAACGTTAATTCGTTCGATTCGAGTTCGCATTGAATAATTTAACAAATGACAAGCTTGTGAATGATTTACATACCGGTGGACCAGGCAAACCTGGTGGCCCCATAAGTCCTGGAGGTCCGATGTCACCGTAGTCACCTTTCTCACCCTTCGGCCCGGAAATACCCTGTACAAACATTTAATATTGGAGGACGAATGTACATAAGGTAACTGTAAATAAGAGGAACCTGTCTAGAGTTTATAATATTTATAAAATTTTAGAATGTAACTCGTGTGATAGAAAATTCATTCTCGTAGTACCGGAAAAGATAGATTTCAAATTGTATAACTATGAAAGGAAATAATTTTTAGAAAAGTGTTTAAAAGCGAATTTCGTTTCGTAACACTAGGAAAGGTAAATTCGAAGTTGTGTAAATATTAAATTTTTAAAGAAAAACTTTTACAATAACTCGCAGAAAAACATATCTTGCTTCGTAATAATAAAAACGATAAATTTAAGACTGTGTAATTACTAAATTTTGAAGGAAAATAATTTATAGAAAAGTATATACGTAAATTCTTTGAATTGAAGGCCAATTTTGTAATTCGTTTATATTAAAAAAGATAGAGTTGAAACTATATGTAATTGTTAAATATTGAAAGAAAAACATTTACAATAACTTACAGAAGAACATTCGTAAATTGTTTGAATTAAAAACGAATTTTCCTTCGTAATACTAGAGAAGACAAATTTAAAACTGTATAATTATTAAATAGAAACAAGAAAAACTTTCGTAATAATTTACAGAGAAGCATACGTAAGTTTCTCGAATTGTAGTAAATCTTATGCGAAACTTTTATGTCTGAACTTTTATATTCGACAATGAAAATCTTGCCAGCAGTTTACACGTCGTAAACGTGTTTATGGTCGTTGTAAGACTTGTATAAATCTATAAAAAAACTTCCACAAATCTGTAAAAGAACTGCGATAAACTGCTGGCTACGTTTAAATATTATTCTCTTTATCGAACAAATAAAACTTTATCGTCATATTTTACTATGACCTAGAGAGTGAGATAAATTAATTTTTTTGATTACAGCTTCACACGTGCGATTTACTCACTGGCAATCCTGGAGGACCCTGAATGCCAGCCTCTCCATCTGTCCCGTTGAGTCCAGGAAAACCAGGTAATCCTTGTTCTCCCTTCGCTCCTGAAAAAACGTATTCTTATTGGCACGCAGACAAGCAACAATTAATATCTACTATCGATCGGATTTCGTTCGCATAATCTGACTCTCGTCAGACAAACAGATCTCCCTTTTCGTACTTGTGAGCACACTCACACGCGCATACACGCGTAATATTTTATATTCGTTTGCATAAAGTGAACTTGCAAGCGAACGAGCAAGTTGCTTTCGAAACAAAAATTTAAGAACACTTTTCGAAACAAGAAGACAGACACTTTAAGAGAGAGAGGAAACGTTGAACGAAAATTTTCGATCGTGCGCGGATGATAAAGCTTTCCGTTGAAGTGGCGTGGGATACTGAAATAGCTTTCGAGAGCGTGGAACAGACTGTCCACGTCCACGGATAGTCACAGACAGTCTATGATGTGTACAGGACACGAATAGAAGATCCATCAGATTGGAAGAAATGCCAAAGAAAATGCTTTGTCGCTGGTAGCAGTCGGGGTAGGAAAGATATCGTTCATTGTCATCCGTCTTTCTCTTGAATTTCGCAGTGGAATGGCTCTTGGGAATCTACCTGGTGAGCCCATGTCTCCTTTGCTGCCTTTTTCGCCTCGGTAACCCCGTTCCCCGGGTTCACCCTTTGGACCCGGTAGACCGGGTGGGCCTCTCATCAATGCCACATCGCTCTCACCCTTGAAACCCTATAAGTAACACTGTAAGGTCAGGTCCAACCAGGTCCTCCATCTTTAATTTTTGTTTGAAAATCCCTTTCTTTTTGTTATTATTTTTTGTTCTCCCCCCCCCCCCTTTTACGACGAAGCGTTAATCGGTTTTCGTTTTCAGGGAAGGATGGGTGCAGGGAAGGGAGTGTTGGTCTCATCGGAAATCATCTATGATTTCTGTGATCGATCTTGGCACGAACTTCGTGTACAGTTGCCGCGACATTAAGCGGACATAATTCGGAATAATTGTGCCAAATGGTTGACAGTTGTGCCAAAATCGCTCGACGTAGGATATATTACGATTAACACACGAAATCTAGACACGCTAACGTTTAAAACGAGAACACAAATATGTACTACGAGGTATCGCATGCAAAATCGACGACAACGGGAACGCTTGTTAGTGGGATCAAATTTAGTAGAAACTGGAAGCTATCAGAATTGATCGTCCCTCCTCGTTTCTCTCAGCAGAGTATTTTCAGACATTCAAACATTCTGAAAAATTTCGATGTAGTTATCAGTGTCTCTGTTGCATCGTATGATAGTACAATTCTTGAAACTGTTCTTAGCGAACAGAATAAAAATTCCAGTCACTTGTCAATGATCCAGTTTTGTCTGCGGGGAAGTGAATATTAACAGTTTCACGGTGAGCGTCACATATGTATATACTTGATCTTGCTTGCCCAAAGATGTTAACATAAATATAAATAGAACAATCACATCAGAATAATCAAGTTCGTACAATTTAAACGACAATTAAAAATCAATAGATTTATACAATTATGTTTCAAACAGAAACTAATGTTAACTTTCGCGAGAGAGTAATCGTATCTTTTTTGTTAGAAAACAAAAGTCTGACACCGGTCATCATTAATAAAATTCTTTATAAATCTTCTATAATGACAATTCTAATAAATAATAATTCCCCGCCGGGAAAGTGTCAGTTCGATTCAGTCATAATAAAACTCACTGCTGAGAAAACATAGAGGAGGAATAAATGAATAAATGAATTAAAAAAAAAAAAGATCAAAATTGACAAGAAAAAAAAGTGTACTTATGTATAGATATATATGTGTATATGTACATATAAAAGACATCAATTCATGAATTAGCTGCATATGACACGATGTAGTTTTAATGACAAATCGATAGTAAAGCTATATTGTTGTTGAGGGGCTTGTTTGATACTTACGCGACAATCGCAGGTTTGCATCGATATCGCCGGTCGATATAGTTGCGAGAGCCTCAAAGCCGGGAGTGGTAGTATTAGTTATTAGTGATTTGAACCGACACACACAGGGGGAAGAAGTAGTGTGATGTTACTTTGCTACATTAAACACAAATTAGTTACACAAGCTACGTACACTACGCCAAAGACTACTGACTAAAGATTTAAAGCAATCAGTCTCTCCTCTTTCTTTTTCACCTCTTTCTCTCTCTCTCTCTCTCTCTCTCTCTCTCTCTCTCTCTTTGTCGCTCTAACTCACCCTTGCTTTCTCTCTCTCTCTCTCTTTCTCTCGTCCTTACCCCGTCACCGATCTTTCATTCTTTCGTTCTGACTACAATTCCGCAACTGTGCGATTAGCACACAGACACGGACGTTTGTTAGCTAAACAAATTGACTTTTTGCAACGTAAGAACTGTTATAAATGGATGGCTGGCACTTCTCTTTCATTTGCAAGCCAGGTCAAATGAAAATCCACGACGGTTGAGATCACTGACTCAAGTCAGCGTGAAGAAGTTCGGCGCTCGTGGAAATTCAAACGCTCGAAACAAAAAGTGGCCCGAATTTTACTCGCCGATCTTTTCTTCTTAGATCACCGACGAACTTGGAAATTGGCAGAATTTTTTTTCTCTGAGGTGGAAAATCAACCGAATATCTTTTCGCGACTCTGTCGTATAAAGAGTATAAAGAGTATTTGCGTTATCAGTCCCTAGCGTTTTCCGTCTAAGCAAACGTTTTCTGTGACGAAGTATTTGTTACCGGTGATAAATTTGTTTTTCGATTTCTTTTATATCGGTGTTTGTGTAACAGCCAGACACCAGTGGATAAATGTTTTTAATTTTAAACTGACCGATATAAGTTTTATTGTATCGTATGAAAGTGATTACTGAACCGAGTTCAACAGCCTGCGACAACAGGAATACTCGATATCGTTGAAATATAAAAATAAAGGAGTTTTCTGTAGCTTTTATTTGAATCGCGTTGCGAAACGATCGGAATCTGCAATTTATGAAACTTTCAAAATATTTCCCTAGTTCTTCCAGCGAAGAGTATATAACTATGACAATGACAATTGACAATTCGTTGGCAATTTAGATTGATGTAACTTTGTAAAGAAAAAAGAAAATCATACAACGATCCATTTTGAAGCGTGACAGTCGTGAGTTTCTGTTTTTAAAAGACGATCTTATATAGCGAGTGGGAAAGTAATTTTTTTTCTCGAAATTACTCGCTATACGATGCAAAGTCATCTCGCGAAAATCACGAGTTCAGAGCAGAGGTTTCACACTTTAAAATGACGCCAAGTGAACTGTCGCACGATTTTTTTTTCCTTTTTACGAAATTTCATATCAATTTAAATTTTTCACTGTCACCGACATAGTTATGCCAATGCATCATTATCTCAGCGACGTGATGATTGAACTCGCCTCAATAGTCACAAAAATCACAAGCTCTTTCTCAACACGTTGACTTTGCTTTGACTTATCAAATAATATCAAGAAATTAAAAAATTGAGGAATCAAGACTGAAATAAGAGGAATTTTACGCCCTAAGGGAGACTGAATGTTGTAGTGTGATGTACATTTCAAACTACAATACATTCCTAAAGGAAAGTATTACAGATGAAACTATAAAAGTGGTGATCAGCGTGTTGAAAGAATTTTAGAAGAGCGAAAGATTTTCTATCGCGAAACAGCGACACGAGGAAAACGCTGAATTAATAGCGCGAACACCCTGTATACCTCTGAATCTCGATTGCCTCATGTTTGGTAGGATGTTCGGCGGGGTATAAACGAGAGAATACACGGTGATTTTATTGGCGTTGCACTCAACCGCGAACCGGGGTGACTTAATTAACGATTCAAATCGCGGACGGCGAATTCGTGCGGCGAAACAACGACGAACATTGCTTCCTTCGATTTCGCCACTTTGTTTTGCTCGATCGTTGCTGTTCGGGGGAACCCGATCACTTTGATAAAATATGCGGCCATATACTTACGGTTAAAACCTTAAAAATAAAAAGTGGGTTAAAACACAGGGACATGTGTGAAGTCGAGTGAGAACTTTTCTAAGCCGTAGTTAGGGATTGTTTAGTGCGCAGGTGTGTAAATTTTCGTCATATCCATCGGAGGAGAATTTAGTTTTTCGTCCTTTCGACCTCGGGGATGACACCCTTAACGCAACCGCGCGTCTTCTTCAGCGACGTGAATGGTAGCGGCTTCAAAAATTAAAAAAAAAAAAAAAAAGAAAAAAGAAAAAATATCGAAGAATATTGGCTCGACACATTTATATCTCGCGTACGTGTTATTTGCTGCCACCAACGTTTCTCCTTTTTTTTTTTTTTTCTTTTCGGTCAACTGGACAGTCACCAGTTCGATCAACTTTGCATCGACGACGTCAGGAGTGAAGAGAATGCCCTTGTTGCATCAAGACAAAGCCACCGACAGATCCACGTGTCTGTTCTTTTAAAAATTCATTCTCTGCAGTGGATGCCCTCTCATTTGAAAACAAAATTTTCAGAAGAATTCGCGTACATTCAAAGTAGAATATTGAGAGGAAAGAAAATGAAAGTTTGTTTTTATCCAACAAATTCACAAGAGTATTACACGTCTACCCTCGCGTTCCCGGGATTTGTCTCGAACGCAAGAAGGACGTTGTCCATCCGTTATCGTCGGGAACGACGAAGTGCAATTTAACGGCTACTTTGTCTCGCTTTTATTAAATGAAAAAAAAAGAGGCAGGTGATCGTATTGTGCCGTGCGTGTTACGTGCTCGCATGCCTGCGTGATAAGATCGTGCAACGTGCTTCCTCCGTGATTTCCCATGCAGGTGAATTCGCGAAAGCGTGAATAAACCGTCACGTCATTCCAGAACTGGGGTGGCACAGTGGTGGGACATTAAAGTAAGCTCTCCGGTTCTCGGGCCGTTTTACGTTGATTTCATCAAACAAAGCGACACCAGGCGAACGTTTTTGATAAAGACGTTGGCGCGTTTGTTGGCCCCCGAAATAAAGTCTGAGAAGATTGAATATCAAACGGCTGAGAATTCCAAAATTCGATTCTTCGCCGTATGAATCAACGTGAAACGTTCAGCCGGAAATGTCATGCGTCCGCTTGCCCGTAAAAAGCAATAATATGCTCTGGTCGTGCATCACATATCATAGAGGGATTTCAAATTTAGAAAGAATCGTCAGGAGAGGCTGAACGTTGGAACGTTTGAAGAACGTTGGAACAAGGGGACGTACGAGGTTGTATACGCCGGGAGGACGTTCTTTTCCAGAGCATCGAGACGGGATGGAAAATGTTGGTCAATTTGACGATCAGGTTGTTAAGGAGGGAATGGGTTTTTTGTACGGTCGATTTGGTCAGTGGTCGTTCGCCGGAGGACCTCGCTGAAGCTTACCCTCTTCCCTTGCTTTCCCCGGGCACCCTTCTCTCCCGGCAGACCGGGTGGTCCCGTCGGACCCAGCTCCCCCTTCTCGCCCTGGGGCCCTGTGTGCGTGTACATCACGTGCATAAAATAAAACATGACAATCGTTTCTCTCGCACACGCACTCTCGTTCTCGCGTAAACATCATGCATAGACGCGTGATTAATCCCTCCCCCCCTCCCGAAAAAAAAACGAGAATCTTTCACGTATTTCTCCAAATTAGATTAATTTCTGATAATAATTTGGTATTTTTACTTTTTTTTTTTTTACATTTATTTCACCACTAGTGCGAAAACTTTCTTTAAAAAGCGCGTTAACGGTCAGAGAAACCTAATTAATTGACATTAGTCGCGCGTTTAAAAGGAAAACAATTTTCACGAATCGTTTCGCAAAATTTCTACGTTTAAAGTTGTGTTTTTTTTTTTTTTTAAAATGTCACCATTTTTTCACGCTTTGCAGTTTACATTTCACGGCTTCTCTTTTGTGGATATTTTATGATTCACATTTTATAGCTTTCCTTTTGTAGGTATCGACCACTACAAATTGAGCGCAGTCTCGTCTGAAAAGCGCCTGTCCCATCATTCAAAATAAAGCCGATAATCGGCGTTGAAAAAGAGAAAACAAAAATGTTTTAAAAGTTGAAGAAAATATAGAACGTGAAAGGTATTGTTCATGTAAAATAAAACGCGAGAGAATTTACACTACTTGGACACATGAGAGTAAGCTAAATTAATCCTCATCTATCCTTCATTTCTTCAACTTAATTTGTCCCTTGGTGTCAAATTGATACAACGTTAAAAAATTAATATCTATAATGAGAAAATGAATTTGTAAATTCGTTTATCGACGATATAAATAGACTAAATTTCTATATTTCTACTGCGTGTAAAAAATTCACACAAATATTCTACTCATATATATTTCTACACATCTAATTCCCTTTAATTTTGTATCACGTTACGATCGTTTGTTTCGGACTTGTTACAGTTATATTCCAAAATAATAAATAGTTTAAACCTATAACCGTGGTGTAATGTAATAATAATTAGAAGGGGATGTACTACTTGTCAAGGGATTTGAAACTGAATATTATTTGCAACTCTGATAACATACTTTGTTATTAAAACTGTTGAAATGTTATACATGTCGGAAAATGTATATTACATGCTGTATGTAACATGAACAACACTTGTACAATATGAGAAAAATATGTTAAACTGATACACACAAGGGACGAATGAGGGGCAAATCAATATGTATACTCTCGCTCAAAAATTTGAGCTCGCGCCCTTCTCAGATGAAATAAATCTGTTTTTTCTAACAACGTACGAATTACAATTGTACTTTCTAAATCTAATCGATCCTAATCTCGTTACGTAAAAACGTAATGTTAATCTCTTAAGTGAAATATTTATATTTACATTTACTTTATATAAAAATATTTATATATTTATATTTACTTTCTTTTTGAAGCTCTAACTGAATTTTTCAGCAGTGCGTTGTGCTTGTTAGAATGAAAAATTATATTGTAGCATACATATGTATATGCGTAACGATGGGTTTGTTATTTCAGAAGCAGGTTGACGAGATTAAGCAAATTTTTTTGAACGAACTGCCTCTCTGAATCAAGGAATTTTACGTGTAACGAATATTTAAAAGTGAGTACTTAGAATACGACATTGATACCGGTGGTATCCTGTTGCAATACTGAATTAGTGATAAGCCTCCGACGTGATCAATTTACTAGCTTTCTACCATGGAAGTTCCTTTATCCAGATAAGCGAACGTTAAGGATTGTATTAACACTGGAACCATTGCCTATCAAAATATAGAAACTGTATCTGGAGAAATTAGATTGCGACAAATGGAAAGAAAAAATTTATAATATAACGCAAAATTTATTCGCACGCCTTGCAAAAATCGTTCAAATTTCTAAAAAAATGCAACGCTGCCTTTATTCTTTGTTTAATAAAATGATTAATATTTTGTATCACTAAAATGAAATGATAAAACAAAGTAAAATCAATTATTATATTACGTTACGTGTACATGTAACATATAAAATTATGTCATCGAAATAAATTTCTTCCCGTTTCACGAAATTTTTACGAAAAATAAGTAGAAAAGCAAATTTGTCTTACTAATAAATTTCGTTCGTTCATCTATTTATATTATTTACTTATCTATTCTAGAAAATTACAAATTGTTTACTTTGGCAGTTTCAGTATTTAATTACCATAATAAAAAGTTATAAATTGATCACTTTGTCAGTTCTAGTAACTGATCGATCAAAGATAAAAATTATCCGCCTCCGTCTTAAGCAATTATTTGTTCTATGCAGATACTGTTGTTCCGGTTCACCGAAGAATAATGGAGAACACTCCTGTAATTCATTATTGTTTATTATGCTACTTAAATCCGTTAATCCTGTTACAAATAGAAGACGTACATATATCATGAACAGGAGATACAAATTCATTTCAATGTGCGCGCGGATGAATGTAACAGTTACGTCTCTAAACTGTATCATATTCCGATTGACAATCTACTGGAGACATTTCTTAGTGCGAATCGATTTGAGTAGACGGAGATTAAAGTAGCAAAATCTGCTTACGCGTGTAAACATTTGCACGAAATACGCTTCTTCGTTAACGTTATTTTTATCGCTTATCTCATACAGAGCCAGTCTAACGTTACATCAAAACGTGATGAAATGCTATTATAGTAATAGCCACTGTAGCCATTCTCGATGAGACTGCGTTTTAATCTGCACTCTGGCAGATTTCTTTGGACTAAATATTAAATTTGTTACTAAATATTTATTCCTATCGCCAATGTTAGCAATTGTAAATAGCGTTTCTGCATCTTACCGAGGACGATAATTGTTTAATAACTTAATGTTGCCTACAAGTTTGATAGAATTAGTGGTAGAGAGATGGACTAGTTTCTAGCCGCTATTGAATTGTTTGCGAATGGAATATTATCGTGTTCCACTGTGAGTTTATAATTATTAAGTATGATTAATACTTTTGCCCCGAGATATTTATTTCGCAATATTCTAGAAAATATCGCGGTATATAGTAACAATTTAGCATACGATTTTTAGTTTCTGGGATATCGCAGTGAGTATAAATATTTTTTATTATCCGATATGTATATACAGGGTGTATTATATGATCGAAACTGCAACTGACATTAAAAAGGAATTTTCACACGAAAATGCTCTGTTTTCGAAGGTGACGTTCTAACAAATGCAGACTCTTTTTCCGGAGAAAGCAGAAAAAAAAAAAAATACCACTGAAATTCACCTCTTTGTTTCTTTAAAAAGATACTGCGTACGTGTGCTCTTTTGATTAAAATACCGCTTACGGCCGTAGCCTATATAATGTTGTACAGCTGTTTTAGTTATCCTACGCTCGACTATGTCATTTCGTCCAGCTATCTCAAACGTAACATCCATTTCAGCCGAGAGTCCAGAAAGGAAGGGGAACATTCGTATAAATACAAATGTCATAGTTAATCACTTTTATCTTCGCGACGAAGTATCCCATAAAAAAGAAAATTTAAACTTTTCGCGACTCACGAGGGCTGTGATTCGCCTTTTTATATTTAAAATACAGAGCATGTGTTTGCGCAAGTTCATTCTCATTTGCCACCGAAATAAATCTCTCCTTCATTTTTCGAAATTTTGCTCACCCTGTATATGTCATAGGACAGATTCAAGCGTTTCAGCATAATTCAAATTACGCCTTCTGTGATCGTGTCACGTTGTTTTTTAACATATTATTATATATGCGTGCGGTATATCAGTCGTGAGAGAATTTAAATTACACCGTGTATATACTTACCAGGTGGTCCTGGTGGACCGGGGGGTCCTTCGAATACTCCAGTTGGAAATGGTTCCCCATTCAAAGAAGTTGTTATACCACGGTCGCCTCTATCACCCTTGTCACCCTGTGAAAAATAATGTTTCTTCAATTAATGGACGTTTTTACTACAAGATTTACGATTATGATAGGGCGTTGATTTCTACTCGATGAAAAATTGCCGATACTTTGAAACTGTTGTAACTTTGTAAAAAAAAAAAAAAAAAAAGGTCACGTAACAATTCAATTGGTCCCATTTCAAAGTGTGAAGCCCTTACGTTGGTTTTTTTTCAAAGATGCTTCTGCATCGTATAGCAAGAATGCTTTGAGGAACGTTAAAATTTTATTTTCGTGGCTACATCTATCGTGATCTTGATGATTGAAGTCTCCTCTTAAACACTTGCACAATTTTATCTCGCCGTTTTATTGAACTTTGAATAAAATGTTAGGATTTCTTGAATTTTTGTCGTTGTTAATTTCGAAGTTCAATAAAAATGAAAAGAAGGAGAAAAATCGTGTATATGTGTCAGTATATTTGACAATGACGTATGAGAAAATTCCACCTCTGTAAACCGACTAAAATTGAAGTTCAAATAAAGAGGGATTTTTAAAACGCTTCCGATCGTCTACCATTGTAAAATGATACTTGTAGGATCGCAACCAATTAGGTCAATAAGAGGAATCAAAGGGAAACATCCTAGCTAAAGATACCACGAGAGGCCACAGAGGGTTAGTGCATCCTCTTCTTCTCCTATTTATTTGCTTTCTCCTCTATTGTGTGCATTGGAAGCTTCGCATTTGCTCCATGCAGCTGTACATATAACGATGCCAAGGGACTAGTAAGTTTAAAATTTTTAGAAAATGTGATATCTTCAAACGTATCACCGATTGCCGCACCATTATTCGACGGATCATTCACCGATCGTTACCGATGATTGGGACACAATTTGTTCGCGTAATTTTGAACAATTTTTCGAGCGTTCTTGGAGAAACTCGCATATTCGTGGTGTACAGAATCGCGAACATGAAGTACAGAGTACTTCAGTACTTGTTGTGAAAGTTTTTTCTAAATTTTTTTTTATAAATATAATCTTTAAGTTGAGGATTTAAGTTTGAGCATTCCAATATTCTTGATAATTCTATTTTTTTATAAATCTAGCCTGTTGATGATAAAAATAAAATGTTAGATTTGTGAATCCTTCCACTGACAATAAATAAAAATAAATTTCTGTTTAATCATTAGTATATATATATATATATATATAAAAGATTTATATTAATCCTATTCTCACGTATAAATATAAAAATATTAAAAATACATCTTATATATTAGAAAAATGTGTCGAAATTTTAAATAAATATACGTGATGTACAATAATATAATTTTTTCTAAGAAAAATGTGTCAAATTAATAAAAAGTGAATGAGAGAGAGTTAGGCTGTTTTACTTGAATATATCAATTAATCAGTGTCTTCAGATTCGACCAATTTTTTTTCTTCCTTTTCGTCATTCCTTCATTAAATGTTTCTAATTCAGTGTAATTAATTCTTTTAGACTAGAATTTGTTGTACATGTACGTGTACATGTGGCGTGTTACCATTGGTAATTGTCCCCAAGTATGTAAATCGATAGAATGTTCCCTTTCGAGTCTCCTTTGGACGTCTGTACAACAGTTTTTAACAAGTGAGAATTGTATTCGACTGCAAAAATCGTCAACTTCTCATTAGTTCTGTCAAACTACAATTGCACGTAACGGGTCAATTATTCCTCCCGCGTCTCAAGGAAACGCCATCTTGCGTTGCATATTTGAAAAGGTACGGAATTAATTCACGTTCACGTTTCAGTGACAACCGAACGGTGTTAACGTAACGAACGTGCTCGAACGAAACCGAACCTCTTAACTGTATATCTGAGAGTGTATTCGCATAGAAAATGGTCGAGGTCCTGAGAGAATGACCCCGAGTGCCGGTATCAGTGTTACCTTAGGACCTTGAAGTCCTGGCGTACCAGCCGGACCAATTGGCCCGATGGGTCCTGGCGCTCCCTTTTCACCCGCTGGCCCGACGTCACCTGGCGATCCTTGCCTGCCTTCGTGCCCGGGAAGACCTTCGGCTCCCGGAGGACCGGGTGGCCCCGGTGGTCCAGGCTCGCCTGGCTCTCCCTGTTACGTTCCAAGAGTGTTACGTCGTTACCGCTTTCTTCCCGGCGAGAGCCCTCGAGAAGAGTGTCTCTCGGTTTGTCGTCGGTTTGTGCTACAGACGGAGAGGGGACAGGAAAGGAGCATCGGAGAAAAATGTCTGGTGGTGAATATACAAAGAGGCAGACAGAAGAAGAAGAAGAAGAAGAGAGAGAGAGAGAGAGAAAGGAGAAGATGGCAGATAGTAAAAAAAGACAAACAGGGAGAAACAGGATGGTGGAGAGAGAGAGAGAGAGAGAGAAAGCGCGTGGAGAAAACTGTGCGTGTATTATACCTTTAATTTATTTATTTATTTATTTTTTTCTTGAATTATGCTCGGAAGTTGCAAGACATAAAGTACCCTGGAGATACGAATGTAATTATAGATAACGCCCGTGGCTTGTGACAACCGAGTCAATAAAGGTATTTCAGTGTATGTAGAAATGGCACAGAGTCAATAATGGAAGATTGCATTTGTGGCGGGGATTCGCTTTGAAATTTCCAAGTGGAGATTGAGAATTGCTGCGCAGCTGCACCGCGAGATTACGATACCGTAACGTTTAAATTCTTATGTCTATACGATGTATGTATTAAAACGATGGATTAACTAATGCTGATGTATGCGAATAATAATAAAATCGTACGGCAAAGAGTCAGTGAGGTATGTATGCTTGCCGAAACTTTAACAGTTTTGGTTAACAGTTTAACGTACGATTTATACGTATCCAAAAGATTATCAGCTGCTTGGAATTTTGTATTTATTAACTCTTTGAACTTGTATGTCACATGATGGAGGTATGGACAATACAAATTTATACGAATTGTTTTAAAAAGTTATGAAAGAATAAGTTACGTAATAATAACAATAGTAAATGAATAAGAACGTTGAATTTTATCTAATTTACCTCAAAATAAACACAACGTTGAAAACAAATCGAATTCAAAGGCTCAGAAGCCAATTAACGTAAATGTTCTCTCACTAAAAATAACTGCATGTACCATGCAAATATCCTTTAGTGTCAAACTCATCAATCGAAATAATTTGGTTATTATTATTTCGAATAATTTATATAGTAATAGTTTTAGTTGCTATATTCTAATAATTATGTTGCACCGATCATATAATAACGATTAAACTGAAAATTTGGTCTTTCAAAGGAAAAGCACAAATTGTTCTCGATCAAAAGCTGTTCACATAATATCACATACTCTGTCTCGTGTTTATACGATAGAGAATAGTAGATATATTTAAATCGAGATTTTTCATTTTCGAATTATAATACATACACGGACATGTGCGATTTAAATCGCGAACGCAAACGGGTTAATGCGAATATCACGACGTAATGCGAATGTAGGAAATGGGATTTGAAGTTCGGAAAGAAAGGTGGTGTTTGTCTTGCAAATAGACTCGTCTTGAACATTTCGAAAGTAAATATTAAACGGCGAGGCATTGCCGGTACCAAGCTAAAGCGACAAATTAAGCATTCATAATCCAATATTTCTGTTTATAAGCTCCTTAGACCACACTTTGCAAGAGGGAAATACCTTTATGACGTAAGTAGTATCTAAGATAAAGTAGGTACTTATCCAAAGTTATTGAAACTTTCACCGCGCGTTAAATGTCTCAAACGCTGCATATCACATGTCAGACGTTAAACTTTTTTTTAAATTTTTAATTTCTCCCGTCCCTGCGACAAAGATACGACGATTTACACGTTCGTTCTGAAATCATTGTGTACGTTTTGTATCCCACGCATAGTTTTTGGATTTTCAGAGCGTCATGCACAAGTCAGATAATCATCAAACGACAATGGATGCAAGTAAACTTCGATGTATGAAAATTCGAGAGACGTTTCTTCCTTTCCATTTGGCACATCGAATGTATCTACGTAAGCACTAAACGATTCTTAAACTTGTGTCGTAAACGAATGCACTATAGAAAAAAAAAAGAAAACAAAAAAGCTAATACAATCTATTTTTATAATTCTAATTATGTGCACAAGCATGTATTTTCTTTTATTTAGTATGTAACATCTAAGATTTTAAAGATTCGTCTTACATCTAACGCGTAACACGAATCTTACATTTTTAATTTGTTGCCACTTTAGATTTTGGCGAATGTGCATTTTATTGACGTTTCCGAGTTTTTACCTATTTTATAATAAAATTTTTTGTTTCTTTAGATACTTTATATCACTAAAATCAGCCAACGAAGGTTGAAGAAGCCGTGTATTTTTGTCATTCAAAGAAAAGTATGACATGATCTTATAACTTTGGGACGAAACACCCAGTTTTCGACTAGAATAGCTCAGTGATTAGAATAGTAAAAGCGAATGACCTGGAATAACAAGTGAAAAATGTTAAAAACATTCTTAACTCATTCGCAAATATTTCTCTTCAGTTTGTATGTAAATAATTCAGTTTATATGTAAATATAGCTTTTTGGGGAAAGTACAAAATCTAAACGCATAGGCGATGAAGGAGCCTCGCGCTCTTATCCCATAAAATCTACTCTACTTTAATCCTTTATTCTAAACTAGGACACCGTTTTGTCGCAGCTCCCGCGTTTGGATTCTCAACTCTCCCAAAGGCAATATATACGTGTAAACCGGAGAAATATTTTTACATCACGCTCCCATTTATTTTCATAAAAAGAAAAAGAAATGTCGAACCATTTGAATTCCAGAGATTTCACTTTTCAGACTGCTCTATCCATTGATACGTCTCAAAGCTACGAGAACGCGTCGCAATTGTTGTCAGTTTGAGAAAGTGATTCAGACAACAATTCGAAAAGATCAATAAAATTGCACATTCGTCCACGTTTTAATTGAAAATCAAATTCCAATTGTTGCCTATTTATTTATTTCGTAATTGTATCGTTCGTGATTTATGTCGTTTATATCATGATACTTTTCGGCGCTAATGTATCTACGTACGCACAAGTACACACACGCATTCATACGTTACATCTATGCAAATGATTCGGTACACTACTCATCTAACGAAATACACGGGAGTACACGTTGTACGTACTACATTCTTCAAAAACTTACGGTCCTAATGAAGTTTGTAAAACAGGAAAGTACAACATGCAGTACACGCACGTGCGCGCGTTGTTGAGTTTGCGTGACGTATTGGAGGTAAAATGAGCATGCAGAGAGAACAGGACCGTGTTTTCCTTTCTTATAATTCAATTCAATTCTTCGCTACGATTTCCTTTTTACCGTACGTGTACACAGGGTGTCTCAAACTTAAATGGCTTAAACGTGCAGGTGAAAGAAGAAGGAAAAAAATGTTACGAGTTTTGAACAAAATATTGTATGCACGAAACACGTAAGTAGCGATGCACTTTTCATTATAGCATATTTTAATCATACACTAACGATTTTTTTACTTGTCACTAATTATAATAATATAATGTAATAATATTATAATGAAAATTATAATATTAATATATAAAATTATAATAATAATATATATATATATAATATAATAATATAGTAATAATATATATAATATTATAATAATATAATGAAAAATGATTGCTCGAGTATTTTTAATTTTTCATATTGAGAAGTATTATTTTTATGCTCAGACATCGGCAAACAAATAGAATTAATAACATTATAAGATTTCTGAGAATTTTTCTGAGTTTCAGTAATTCAGTAATAAACATTCTTTTTAGTAAATATGTTTCAAAGTAAAAATAAAAAAAAAAAAATGCGTCGCTAGCTGTTTCATATATACGATATTTGTTTATAATTCTATAACAAAGTATTTCATATAACATTTTTTTCTTCTCTTTGCAGTTTGATTACGTTCTTGCAGTTTGGCCGTTTAAGTTTGGGACATCTTGTATAATAGGGTATATTCATCGTAATACAATCACTCATTGAAAGGCACTGGATTTTACATGAAAAAATGACTCGAAAATACGCAATCAAATTCTTTTAATTTTATTTTCTAGAGAATTGAAATTTAAAAAACTCTACGTGATTTTAGCCTAGCCTTAGCCTTAGAATTTTCTACGTAAAATTAGCCTTGACTGTATGTCATTTTATGGTACCCTATACGTACACACATATATGCGTTGCAAACTTTCGTGCACATTTTATTTGGCTCACCTCTGAGAATCGTTCTAATTTATAAAAGAGTCCAGCTAGGCAACAACAAGACCCTGTCTTGAAAATATTTAAATTTTTCAAATTTAAACAGCGAAACGAATCAAATTGTTCAATTGCATCGACATTTATGTGACAGGGTCGCATTAATATTTCATTCCGTTAATTTTTCCGCGATTATGGATTAATGCATTTCCATTACCAATTCTGGCCTGCGTCACTCATAATTTTCAACTGCTTGCCCCAAACAAATTTTCCAATTAAAAAGCGACCCGGTAACAGGTCAACTCCACTTGTAACAATGTTGAAGGTACATTTATATAGCTACAGTACATTTATATCAAACTGTTGAAATGCTCAGAAAAGATATATACGTATGATACATAACTTTTACATGGTACCACAGATGCAATAATCTCGAGGAGTCAACCGAGTAAAATAAAAATTTGCCAGGCCGTGTTGTCAGAACTCATTCTCAGCAGCAAGACGTCGAAAATATTACGATGTCAAAAAAGCAGTTCAACATTTATTTCACTACTTTACTTCAACAATTCCCTTAAAATGCGCACGTATCTATAATATTACGAAACTTAATAATACTGGACTCACAGTCCAGATCCAACTTTCGATGAAAGTTCATAACGAACCAACAACAGATTTACTTACTCTCGTTTGCAATCCAGCTAGAAAAACGACTCTAGATTACAAATTTCTCTTAGCGAATGTACACTTTAGTAAAAGAGAAGTGTTTCCCTACACGGCCCTGAGGAAGAAGGTACAAAAGAATGAAACGATACTCGGTAACGTAAAGTTGTAAAATAAGAAGGTGCAAGGTAAACTGTATGTCTTTGTACGACGAACGGTCATAAAGGAAAAATTTAATACGGTCGTCCGGTCCCGTTTTTCAAAGGCAGTTACTGCTCTCGACAACTTCCTTTATGCACGTTTATTATTCGATTCGCCAGGTAAACGACGTTTTCCCATGTAAAAAGAAAAAGAAAGAAAAAAAAAAAAAAAAGAACTTTCGCGTTCTTTGCTCTTCGTTTCGACGTTCCTTGAATTTCGTCGACGTCTCTCCTCCGCATTTTAAACGATCTTGTCTCTGTTGTCTCGTGAGATACGATACAGTAATTGCGCGTAGACAAAGTGGAGTTTTCCGAGAATTCTTTCGCGTGACAAAATCGTACGAAATCGAATGCCTGGAGAATCGATTGTCAAGAATCAAGGGACAAGGAGGTGGAAAGGGGAGGGGAGGGGGGGAGGGAGGGGCTCCCAAAGAGCAGGCGCACTTACTTTCAGTTGTATGATGGTCTGCGCTGAGATATTATGCCCTTGCTCCTGAAGTCCCTAGAAGTAGGTCAACACTACGGGTGAAAAACCAAATCGCTACCAGACGAAAACATAGGGCTAACAGTGGGTGGCTAAGGGGTTGGGCGTGGGTGGTTGGTGGTGGTGGTTTGGCGGGAAAACCTAAAATGGATATCATTTGGGATGTCTCGTTTTTTCTCATTGCTCTTCCGTATCCAAGGCATGCCCAGAGATATACCTAAATACTGTAACTTAAAGTAAATACCATTACCAACCAAAAACCAAAGACGACAAAATACGGCGAGCAGGCTTTCAAGTAGAAGGGCAAGCGGCTCGATTTTTGAAGCACCACGGCGAGGTGAGACACGATTTCGAGTGTTACGTGGTCAGGTGAGAAAAGTTGTTCGCTGTGTCTCGTAGTTTCAGACACGCGAGATAATTTTTGTGATATTGACACGTTCGCCAGTGATATATATTATAAATATCACAATATGATAATTATATCGGTTGTATAATGTTATATAATGTAATAATATATAATATGTAATTATAGTTATAGATACAATTATTATTATATATTACAAAATGATTGACAAGATAAATATCATCGAAAAATCAAACGAGACGAATAACTAAATGATAATGAAATGAAAATAATGTGCTTTTATATATAATGTAATTTTTTAAAATTAATAACGTTTATATATGTTATAAATATAATAATATGACAATTATATTGACTGTATAATGTTATGTAATATAATAATATATAATATGTAATTATTATGTAATTATAAATATAATTATTATTACAAAATGATTAATACGATAAATATCATTGACAAATCAAATAATAATATGATAATTATCGATTGCAATGTTATATAATTACAATTATAAATATAATCATTATTATATATTACGAAATGATTAATAAGATAAATATCATATTATATTTATTAACTATCATCGATAACTAGATGATAGTTAAAGTGAAAAAAAATGTGCTTTCATGATGTAATTTTTTAAAATTACAACGTAATGTCGATTAGCGTTACCGAATTACGAGATTCAGCAAACTTTCTATTCTCCTCGACAAGATAGAAATCAGCCTCGTTTCATCATCGTCCTGCGTGTCGACAAGTAGACAACCACCAACAGTAGAAGCAAGTAAACTCGCCGAATTGTTACTACGTTCGAGGCGGCAACTTTTCCTTCCCTTTATATACGTGCACGTTATCACCGAGGCAGTGATTCAGCGGAAAGGAAACAGAGCCGAGCGAAAACGAGCCGCTTTCCTTCCAAGTAAAAGTGTCGCCCGCAGTTGAAACCAACGAGTGAACGCTACACCGAAAGCACCGCACGAGGCAACGACTAGAAACAGGATTGCGTCTAGGAGGTGGGAGAGAAAAAACTCGAGGGAGATAGATTCCAAACGTGGGGACGAAGTACGAGGCCTGATAAGAAGGTGGTGGTTCGCGGATGCGGTGAAGAGTAAGGCTCGAGGACGAGGGGAGCAGGGGAGAGGAACAAGAGAATGTAGAAGAAGAGACAGAAGAGGTTACAAGAAGCGGGAGTAGCGACGACGAGAAGAGATTTCTGAACCGCAACACGAGGCCGTGTTGCCTTCCGAAGAGGCCGGTTACCTTCAGAGCGACGATTTCCGCATAGCCAAGCGTCCCGCCGCGGAGCGTCGTCACCGACCTCTTTAACCCTAATCCCTGTGCATTGACCCGTAGGCGGAAAGATGGTTTATATTGTTAATCTGTATCATCGAAGATCGATACGTTGACGAGAAACGAACAAAAGAGAAGAAGAAGAGAGAGAGAGAGAAAAAAAAATGAGAAAAAAAAAAGTACAGAAAGAGTATATCACATGTCATCGTACATACTTCGCGCCACGGGGCCATCGAGAGTCCTCTTTAACGATTTAACTTTCGATCTTTTCTGCTTCTTTCTTCCTTTCTTTCTTTCTTTCTTTTTAGTCATCGACAGATGGAGTAATCTTCGGCGAGACTGTATTTCGATTATGTTTCCCTCGTTCTCGCCGGACCACACACGGATATGGTTCCAATAACCCGGCATTTTTGGTAATCCGGCATTTTCGGAGTACCGAGCTTAACGTCGGATTAACGGAAACTCTCTCTCCCCCGCACGTGGTTACGTAATTTAAAAGTTACGAAGCGTTACAGAGAGTTTACCGGCCGTAGGATTTTAGTTTTTAACAGGTCGTACGAAATACTAGCGGCCAACGATGAAATTGCTTGTACGTAAACAGCGATTTTTCCGTAATTCAATTTGTAAGCTTATTGCACGCGTTCTTGACTGAAAGAATCTTTCGTTCGGAGTGTTTGATTGTCGAATAAAGAAAAAAATCATCGCGCGTCGACTGGACTCTTGATCGCAGCGTAGGTGAAGCGTCAGCGAGAATTATATGTATTTCGGATTGCACTTTGAACCGAGAACGCGGCTTCAGTTCTCTTAACTCTCTCTCCGTTCCCACGTTGATCGTTATCGCGAAACAGATTGTCGATTTTTATTTTATTTGTGAACGATGTTTACACGCGTCCGGAATCGATTTATGTACATATATCTGCCACGTGACGGACAGAAGAAAAATTACAGACACGTGTCTCTAATGTGTAATTTAATTACATTTGGGAATGAAAGAGTTACTGTACATGCCGCTAAACATTACCAAATGCCGATTACAGTTAAGAACGAAGCCGTTGTCCTCGGTCGTCGAGCTAACGAGAAACATCGAGATTCGTACAAAATTTTCTGACGGAAGTTTTACCTTGATTACGAGTACGTGTAAGACGTTGTTCCAATCGGAAAACTTGGCTGTCTAAACATTAGTTTCACGAAGGCGTTCTACGTTAAAATCAAAGATTCAACGTTTAATTAGTAATTAAGAAAGGTAGAAAGAGACAAACATTTAAATCTCATCTGTAATCGAATTTTTATATACTATATTTATTATACTATTATATATTTTTATATATTATATTTATTCGAATTTTTATTAATATTTTATGTATTAAAAATTAGTCGTAATGTTTAAAGATATTATCTCGAGTACAGTAGAATATCGATTCCAAAACAGATTATGTATGTACGCACATGTCGAGCAATATTTATAATTTGGAACATATATACTTGCCTTAAACGCCCTATTTTTCATTTATATCAGGAAAATACTATTAACAGAAAACGAGTGATGCTGAAATTAAATGATACATTGAATATCATTAAACGTTAAAAAAAATGCATGTAACTTAGTCGTAGAATAACAACGTTAGAAAATGTACAATTAGCTACTATTGAAAATAGTATTATTAGAATTTCAAAGTAATTTAGATAACGAGAGAGAAATTTTCGTCTCTATAGAAACGATGATTGAGCGCCAATTCAAGAGAAAGCTCTTAAATGCCAGATGAAGAAATTAATGAAACGTCTACAATCTACTGATTATTAGACACCTGCATGTATTTCTGTCGCGTAATAAACATCCCCATTTGAAAACTGTATAATCCCAGTTGATTCGCGACACGTCGTCACAAATTTGACCGATATCATCCGAAAAGCCGCTCATCCGAACGGACCTGTCTCCGAATTAGCACAATAATCGACGTTCTACTGTATTTTGTTGTACATCTCGAAAACTAACGACACATCTGGCCATGTTGTTAATCAAACATTTTGCTTCTTGCTCGTTTGTCACGAGACCTCGTTACCCGTAACGTGATGCAAAAAACTCACGTTAGTGAGAAATAGCGACAGCAGGAAGACCGATGACACAACCCAAGCTCATTTTTTTTTTTTTTACCAATATTTTTAATATTACTCGACACGGAAACAGCGTGCCAAACAATTTTTCTTTTTTTCTTTTTTTTTTTTTTTTTTCTTTTAATCACACGCTTGCAACGTTGAAAAATATGTAAATCGATATTCTCCGATTGAAACACGTCTCTCCCAGTACGCGTATCACGAGGTGCGTAAACAAACCGTACGTTTCTCTCTCCCGCGGAAAATACATCGCTTATCCTTTGCGTCATTTCGACCGGCGCCCCGTGGATTTCTTCATTTTCTCGCGTTGCAGCTGCTACCCGCCGCAGAATTCTCACGAGATTGGTTTTTAAAGAAACCGGCGGGCGAGCAAGAGAAGATCGAAAGAGAAACGATGTACTTTCGCGTTGCACGTACTACTATGTCGTTTACTAGCTGCGTAATGCACACTCGTGCTGTTTCTCTGGATAACGTAGCTAGATACCTTTACTGCGGAAAAGACATCAAAGCCTGGGCTTCCCAGTTCGCCTTTCTGCCCTTTTTCTCCGGGTCGACCCTGCAAAACGAAGACACACTGCGTTTCAGTCGAATTGCAAAAACACACGTAAGCATATAATAACGTGAAAATGAAAACGAGAACGTCGTCCAAATCTACAAATTGTCAAGTTGCCTTGTTCTAGTTTTTTTTTTTTTTTCTCTTCGAATTCCGTCGACAAACTTTTACATTGCACCGTCTCTTCGTACGTGTGGTCATTCCTTTTTTTTTTTTTTTTGACGAGTTATTTAAAATATTAATTACATATTATATAAATAAAATAATAAAATATTAATAAATATTATATAAATAATAAAATATTAATAAATATTATATAAATAATAAAATAATAAAATATTAATAAATATTATATAAATAATAAAATAATAAAATATTATATAAATAAAATATTAATTAAATATTTATATAAATATTAATTAATAATTTAAAATATTACTTTTTTTTAAATTACTAAACTAATTTTAAATATCACTTTGTAAAGTGAAATAGCGTGAGTAAGCATCGAATCGGGTGAATTTTGCAGAAATTTTTACCAACACGACGGAGTTTCACCTAGAGGTGCCAATAAAATTACGAAATTTAGAATTCCCTCCCTTCGATTTCGTTTGGCCGTCTCATTTTCATTTTTGCGAGACGTCAGTCAGGACGAGTTTTATCGTTTTCAATTTCAGCTCACGAACGCGTTTGTCCCGAGATTTCCATGCGCTACTGTGTCTATTCTCTTTCCGCTTCATAACGATATTACGTACAAAGTGTTACATAACTGGCGGTATAACCGGATAGAAGGTGATCCCACGTAGAAAAATAAATGGAAAGAAAAGAGTTTTTTTTTCTCTTTTTTATTCATTTTAAGACTTCAATTGAGTTTGAAAATTTGCTCGAATTCGATTTTATTTACTCCAGGCTGGAGCAAATAGTCGATAAAAGGTTATTTCACGTGCGAAAGTATCGAGTCAAGCCAATTCCTAACTAAACACGTTTAATGCTTATTTCCTTTGAAACGAGGGAAACTTGAAAGCTTGAAAATTTTACTCTACATTTCTTTTTCTTTTTTTTTTTCACGCGTACTTGCGTGTAAAACAACCTTCTATCGATTTATTCGCTGCCGTCGAATCTGCCTCGAAACTCAAGCAAATACATTTAACAAAATTTCCGAGTTAATTTCCCGCGAAAAAAGGAAAATCTTAAATTACTGTTCCTCTTTCTCCGCTTATTTTCGCATGTAGGATCGCTCCCTGTCCGGTTATAGCAACTGTGACTTTTATACCAGTTACATTATCTTTTATTTATGGTAGTGTAATGTTTCTAATAGCGTTGACATTTTCGTTCGCCATGTATTTGCATATAAATCGTGAATCTCGCGTGTATAAAGCTTGCCCCGTGAAACGAGTAAATGAAGGAGCGATCCGTTTAATTTCCTTCTTTCGCGGTGGAAATAAAAAGATTCAACTCCCGTGGGGCAATTTTAGAAAGCGAATTGCGACCGATTCGCGCGTCAGTTAGAAACGTAATTTCGTCGGAGCCTTTTAAATTTTTCGCGTCTTATTGTTCGTCGATGAACGAATACGTAAAAAACAATTAATACCGAACGTCTATTATTATTCATCACGTTCGTGAAAGTTTCTCGATTAACAGGTAAATCAGGCCGGAGGAATGATAAAAGTTTCAACACCGAATATATTAAGGCTACAAGTTTTTCAGCGGTATAAGCTTGCCGGTGGTGGTCGCAACGCTAACTTCTAACAATATTAACCCACTATTTTATGGTTTCTTCAAACAATTGCTTCGTATTCTACGTTTGAAACAGTCGACCGTCTAAGAAAATAGACCGCGTGGCGAATCAATCGCGGAATCGTATGTATTTTATCGTAGTATTTAAAAAAAAAAAAAAAAAAAAATAAAATTTGAAAACACCTAAGTTGATTTTTTTAAAAAAAAAAAAAAAAAAAAACTAAATTTTAGTGGTTTAAGAGAAATTTCAGAAGTATTTCGTATATTTCAAGTTTCAAGAAATTATCGATGAAATTCGAAATGAATATTTCTTGGTAATTACGATCGTTTCTGTTCCTATAAATTTCTATGAAAATTCAACAAAAATTCGACAAGAACAGACACTTTCTTCAAAACGAAATATACAAGCTCGAATTATCTTCAGGAACCTGTTAATTTCGATCCGTGGTTAATAGATATCCCGAATGAAATTTCCGGCAATCGTCGATCCGTTGAGGAAACTTTTTTTCAACATCGGGTGTCCTATGCGTACATAGGTCCGAATTGAACGTAAATGGACAGCACGTAAGGGCTGCCACGTTTAGTTCTCTCTCGCACAAGCCGATCGAAATTCTTTCAACCATCGACCGAACAAATATCGCGCGATATTTGCAATGCACTCATACCCTCGCGCCTTCCATCCTACTTTTTCTCTTTTTCCCTATCCACGCGTGCTCCTACGTTCATATTACCCGCCCACCAATTCCCTCGTTTCGTTTGCTCGGCGACAAAATGCACGCGTGACACGTGCTTTCGTTTACTGTTTTCGTAGCGAGATGTTCCAAGTATTTACGCGATTTCACAAGAGACGACGATATTTTCACGATATTGTCTCGCGAATGAGCTAGAACCCTGCGGCAAAGTTTCGCGCCAAATTTTTTGGAAGGTAGCGAACAAAAGGGCAGGGAAGGTGGTCACTGAAATACCGAATGATATAAAATAAAAATAACTTTGACAAACACGTGTTTTTTAAACTTCGAAATATAATTTAATTTTTTTTTCCCAGTATCATGCGTGAAGAACAACATCCCTCGAATGATCGCAAATACGGGCTTTTTCAAACACTTCAGTCTTTCAGTGAGCCACCCTATATTTGCGTTTTAGAAATATTGATCGGTTGGAAAAATCACGAGGAATAGTTTTGCAATTTTTATGTCTCGGGGAACGAAATGAAAATTTCCGCGTGGACTCTGGACAAATCAAATAGTCAAATATAATATATATATATATATATATATATAATATATGATCAGGTCAAATATAATATAGACGAAATAGGATTGAAGATCTGTACTGATGACAAAGAAACTTGATTGAGAGACAATCTTCGGGGATGTTTCAACGAGAACCCGTGTTATCGACGTTTTTATATTTTCACGCGCGCATACAAATTAATCCTCCGACGCGATACATTTTTTTTTTCCACCCCCTCCCGTTCGCGTTTCACGAATCAAATGGATTATTTGCTCTACCGAAAATTTTCTGTCTGCCAGTTTAAAAACCCCCGTTCCGACATATTTTTCGAGCAACGACGTTCCCATTCGTGTTTCATTTTATTTGCATTCCGCTGCAACGAATGTAAATTCGCTGAATTTTCGATCAACCGATTTACCAATTAACAGCGAATTTTCAATGATTATGAATTTTCAATAATTACATTCTTTCTTTTTTTTAATTTTACTTTCGAGATATAATACTTTTTAATACAGCTTACAGGTATAATACTGTCAAGTAGCGTTATCACACACGTTAGAATTTCGGCCGGGGGTAATTTATTCGTCCGTGCACACATATTCGCGTCGAACCGCCAAACGATAAACAGTACGATTTAATCCGCAATTATATCTGCTCCGTGTGTAATTAACACATAGTGCGTTACTTCTACCACCAATTATTGGCTATTAACCGTCCCTTAGTTTAACCGTCGCGTTAGTAACTCTGCTATCTTCTCTTTCCATGTGTGCAGCCTATTATCTCGGCAACTATAAATTCATGATTTATTCAAAGGAACGCCACGTAACGTTCACGTTATCACACTGTAATTTTCATCGTGGCGGAGAAAAACAATACACGCGGATATATATACTTTATATACATGAAACACTATGCATGTAATATCGTAATACGTATCGTGTTATGTAATTTAAACGAAAAAGAACAATATATTATATTATATAAAATTTTATATTATATTACATTAAACATATTATTATATAAAATTTTTGTTTTTGCGTATAGAATGTCTCGTGTGTTTTTACCATTATTGTTATTATACTGTAGCGAGAAATGTTATGATATTTTGTGGCTAAACACGGAAAAAAATTTGCTTTTTTAAATTTGATTTTTTTTTTTCTCTCTAGTGGAATTACATGTTTTTCAAATGCATCGGTTGATGTGTTCCATGGGAAGAAAACCTGTGTATCGCAATTAAACGAATATATAAAATTGTTGGTTTGGAAGATATTTATTTGAACTTTCATTTTGTACAAAATATCATACGAAAGACGAGGAAATGCGTGCAACAACGTTTAAACCCCTCGCACAATGTTTTGTATAAAAAGAAATTAAAATAATCTATTCCAAACTCATAATTTTCCAGAATTCATGCATCAATGCGTTTTGAAAAATACGATTCCATTAGAAAAATCAAGATTGACTTTTACAAATCATTTGTGCTCCCACTTAATTAACCTCGAGAACCTCATTAATAACATTTCTCTATGAAAATTTGAGAAAAAATGGTTTACAAAAATTGTCATACTTTAAAAAACTATAAGAGATAAATTATACAATAATGATACTAATAAATAAATAAGAAACACTAAAAAATTTATTAACTATGTCAAGTATATCAAGTATATTAATTTATCTTGAAATAAACATTGAAAACAAGTCGAGTTCAAAAAAAAAAGAAAAAAAAGAAAAAAAAGAAATCATCTATCGCAAAGATTATAGTAAAATAGATAATGGTTGTGCGTGCACTTACCGGCTCACCTTTTGGTCCATCTAACCCAATAGGTCCCTGAAAGAACACGCTAGTAAGTTTGAATAGTTGATTCGAAGAGCAGGCGGAGAAAGATGAAAAATTAAAAGGCTGCGGACAGCCTTTGAAAAATAAAATCATTCCTTGCGATGTACAACGTACGTATGCGAGCATACGACAGATAGAGGCGTCATCGAGTGTTGTAGAACATCGAAATGCTTTCAGATACGACGTTTATTTTACGACGGCTGAGAATATACATATATTAGGAACAGTAAACGAACTTATACGAAAGTAGTAAACGTAACTCTGCAGGGATGTCTCGGGTCTCTTTAAATGTCAAAACTTTCGGGAATCAACAGAAAAAGTCCTTTAGAAATTGGCGGAAGAAGAAGCAAAAAAAAAGTTTCTCCACTTATTCACGTTAGCATCTATTTTATCATTCGTACTATCGCCTTGAAATATCATCACATCTGTGTCATTTAACGAAGAGCCGGATAATATTTGGCGAGATAAATGCTTCAGCTGCTATTTAATATCTTACAGTCTGTTAAATAACGTACTATTTTAAATGAGATTTAAGATTTCAACAGGCAAAAGATACTTTCATTTTAATAATCTTACGGAAGACAAAATACTTTAATCTTAGCTTAAAGCATCGGCTCATCCCATAAGTATAAGTAATGCGATTTCGTCGATTCGCTCTTTTACGTAAACCTTAGAAACCTTAGAATTTCTTAAAAGGTATTGAAAAGAATTGAGATAAGAACAAGTTGTAAATAATGGTGATAAAAAATTTTTTTGATAATGTCAAATGTTCCTTTTCTTTTCTTTTGAGTTTTTTTAAAAGTACTCACAGAATGATCTAATATTTCTTAACATAACAAACGCATGTTATCCATTTTATTTTTGCACATCCGACCAGTTGAATCACGATTTTGAATATAATAGGAGATTACGAAACTATTTATATTCGTCACTCTATTAAATGTGAATAATCATTTTCAGTAGTAATATTTAAAACAATATTTAAAATAATATTTAAATATTATTATTTTAAATAATTTAAAATAATAATATTTTAATAATTTAAAATACATATTTTAATAATTAAAATATTTTAATAATTTAAAATAATAATATTTTAATAATTTAAAATAATAATATTTTAATAATTTAAAATAATAATATTTTAATAATTTAAAATAATAATATTTTAATAATTTAAAATAATATTTTTATATTATATTTTAATAATGTTGAATACTTAATATAATAATATAAAATATAATATAACTAGAAATAATATTTAAAATAAATAAAATACTCTTTGAATGAAATATTATTTTCAAATAATTATTTTAAAGCCTAAAAGCAGAGTATCGAATAAAGTACCTTATTTTCAAAGTTACGTATTACACTTTAAAGTAAATAGGATTATTTACTATTTACTATTTAAAATAGTAGTATTTTAGCTAGCTCTGTTCGAAATGCTGGCCTCTTGCGGCAATGCAAATATTACATCGAACATTGATCATTCTAGTTACAGCTAGATATTGCTCTGGTGGTGTTTGACATACGATTTGATCTCTCATAGGACCGCTCGTTTGAATTGATTGGCATCCAACAAACTTACTGGACGAAAATGAAAATTTTTTGTTACTTAAATTCTCGTGATTTTTTGTTCAAAACCGGCGAGTCTTTAAAAATTCTTTTCAAACGTAGTTCGTCGTTTCTCTTTTTTTTAAGTTTCGACATTTAAATTCGAGACAGTATGCGTAAATAGAATCTGGAATAATTCCACGATCTTCGTTTAGCCGAGACGCAACAAGTCACGTTTCATTTTTTTCCCTGTCATCCCGTTCGTATCCATCGACTCGTTACTCGAAAAAATCGCACATTCGTCTATATTTTTTTTAGTTTACTCCAAACAAAACTACTGCCATGTCATATTTGAAAGCAAACGTCGAGCTCCGATCTCACGATCGGTAAATACAAAGTATAGGCATAAATCTGATACTGTGGAGAAAAATGTAAACAAAAAAAAAAAAAAAAAGAAAAAAGAAATGGAGGGCGTTGCTTAAAAATTCAGGGAAAAAAGCGCAAATTGAACGAACGGAAAAAGAAGAAAAGAAGAAAAACGTGAGAAAGAGAGAGAGAGAGAGAGAGAGAGAGAGAGAGAGAGAGAAATAGGAACAAAAAGACCACGTGAAACATGTTAATCACAAAGTATGATTTAGTCAGTGTTACGTGCATACGTGAGAGATGATAAATGGAGTATGTAAAAGATGACACAAAAAAGAGAGAGACAGAGAGAGAGAGAGAGAGAGAGAGAAAAGGAGAAAGAAAAGAGGAAGCAGACAGACAAAGTGACGTAAGAATGGAAAGAAAATAAAAAATAATATACCGGAAAACCGTTCTTGCCCGGCGTCCCGGCCACACCCTGTAAGAAGGGGTATAAAAAATTAAAAACTCGTTTTACAGAGGGACCAAGGGTTAAAAGTGCTCTCGCGTTCATGCAAAAAAAGCAAATTTATCCCGCTGACCAATCGTGTCCGCGGTTTACTGTTTAAGGGCCGTTGCCACACCGATAATTATTCCAACCAATTAGATATCCTCGTGGCAGCCAACCACCACACGAGTATGTACTTCAGTTATCAAAACTTCGGCCGATCGGCTGGTCAACTTCTGGTGGACACGCTTGCCGTGCCGGTGTCTCGTGCGACGATCAATAAATTCATTCGCACGACGAAACACGTCACTCTGAATTTCGTTTCGAAACCGATTTTCAGTCTATTGCTCGAACGATCCTCGTTGATGCTCGTTCGAAGGGCAAAGTGATTCGTTCGATGCTCTCGTTCACGAAACGCGGCTAAGTATGTACACTTTCTCGTTCTCGTGGTTTCACGATCTTGAACTAATCTTTGTTGATCGTTTCAATATTATTATATCATGTTATATGATATTACATTATTATTTATAGTATATTGTACGATGATATATTATTATTTATATTATATTATATTGTTTTTATTTATATTGTATATAATTTATAGTATATATGGACAAAATTATGAATAAATGAAAACACAAAATTATAAGTAAATATAGTTATATTATAATTAATAAATAATGTTATAATATTATTTATTAATTATAATATAATATAATATTATTTATATATATATTTTTATTATTATTTTTATTTTATTGATATTTATTATATAACATATATATGCAATATTTATGGATTACATTCGTTTTAAGGAAATATCGTAAAATATAAAGAGAAACATCGACAATCTTGAAATTCTCGTATAAAAATGGCGTTCGCCGGGCGTAACACGATCACGTATGCAAATGCGTTTTAGTTACTAGTCGGGTGTTTGTTCAAACGGAGAAGATTCACCAGAGGCTGGCACGCCTCGACGGAAATAACATTTGAAATTGACCGAAACGAGGATCGGCCGAAAAACGATATTTATCACGCGGCAACCTAATGGTGCTCAAAGCGTTAATACAATTAACGAGCCGAGCATCGCGTTCCTTCGTAACAAGTGTACGCGTATACCCGATCGAAAATACTTGCGTACATACCGTGTGTGCCGGCAGTTACCAATTCGGGTAGACCACGAGTATGGCGTTTATCGTTAGCAAGCTACATCATGCTTCTCCGCTACACTCCGACAACACGCACACTCCACGGGTGCACTACGGGGTGCAGTAAGGAGTAAAGGAACAAAAAAAAAAAAAAAACAAAAAGAGAAGAAGGGAAAAGGGGTTGAAGCAAAGCGAAGGAACGAATCTACTCACCTGCGGACCTGGTTCCCCGGGGTCACCCTTTTTCCCCTTTTTCCCCCTTTTTCCAGGAGGACCTGGCTCACCGGGAGGACCTGTAACAGGAACAAACAATAAATCGATACCACGGTGACGGGCTTGGACGACAAAAAAAAAAAAAAAAAAAAAAAAAGCAGGGACAGGAGGGTGGAAATGAGTTTTCGGTGCTGCGAGCGAAACGTGAACCCCCGAACGTGAAAGGTCCAACTACGATGACGATGGCCACGTTAACGATGGGGTCGCGCAATAATCCAGGTAGGGGTGAGAAGGCAGAGTATCAGAGATCATAACTGTTACAATCAGAATGAAAGAAAGTTATAGGACGATTATTATTCTTTTTTTTTAATTAAAATGTTTTTCCGACTGCGGATAACGACTGGCAAGTTTGTAGGAAAAATTATTGACCACGTTGCGCTGGCAACTGATCGCGGACCATAACGAGTGACCGCAACCGTATACAAATGATTCGTCGCTTTCCTCTTCTATCGAATAACGATTGCAAGCTTGTAGGAAAAATTATTAACCACGTTGCGCTGGCAACTGATCGCGGACCATAACGAGTGACCGCAACCGTATACAATGATTCGTCGCTTTCCTTTTCTCTCGAACTCGTCGGCACGATATCGCCGAGAAAGAAAGCGACGAATGATTGTATGACGGTATTCGGTAATAAAATTAATACATATAAGTGCTCGTATATGGAAATTTAAAAAATATCTCTCATCTCCATTTCCATGTTGTAAGTATACCATGTGTTTCAAATACTTTCGTGTATTTTGAGTGTACGTGCGGTTAAGAAAATGGAACGCAACGGAGAGTGTAGGATCGGCGGAGGGAACGGAAACAAAAATGGGAGAACAGAGCGGAGGTCGGAATGAACGATATTAGCCGGGCGTGAACGAACTTTTCGTGAAGTTTTTTACAATTCGGGACACGAATATAAATCTCCGGGCCAGCTGACGAGGGCCAGAGATGAAATAAGAAACGTGCTAACAAGGAAAGTTCGACGATCGATATCGGTTATATTGAGGGAACTTCAGAACAATTCTTCTGCGAGCGGTAGAAGAAAAAAAGAAAAAGAAGGAAAAGGAAAGGAGAGCATTGCCGAACATTTTCCGCGAGCGATGAAATTTCATCACGATTCGGATATAAATAATTCGATTTCGATGGAGAAACGTTTCGATTCCAGCCGATTTTGCAAATTGCTGGGCCTTGTGGAAATTTAGTAGCTTCTTTTTTTTTAAGTAACAAGTTGTCACACTGGATCCCTAATGTCTGTTTATTATTTCGTAATAGCGAGTTGGATACGAAGAATTTTCGATCATAATAATGAATATAATTTTTGATTATACTACCAGTTTAATTACTATAGATTATATTGCTTATTGGGTATAAATTATTTGCCTTTGTGTTTCTCAATTGTGCTTGGAACGTTGTTGTTCAATTATACTTGGAACTTTATTAGTAGTACACAAGTGCACTATATACATTGTATAAGTATAGTAAGGACAATACAATATATATGTATATTGTAGTAATATAAGTATAGTAAGGACACAATACACATAGTAGTGGTATAAGTATAGTAAGGACAATACACATAGTAGTGGTATAAGTATAGTAAGGACAATACACATAGTAGTGGTATAAGTATAGTAAGGACAATACGCATAATAGTGGTATAAGTATAGTAAAGACAACACACATAGTAGTGGTATAAGTATAGTAAGGACAATACGCATAGTAGTGGTATAAGTATAGTAAAGACAATACACATAGTAGTGGTTAAGTAAGGACAATACGCATAGTAGTGGTATAAGTATAGTAAGGACAATACACATAGTAGTGGTATAAGTATAGTAAGGACAATACACATAGTAGTGGTATAAGTATAGTAAGGACAATACGCATAGTAGTGGTATAAGTATAGTAAAGACAATATAATATACACATAGTAGTAGTACAAGTATAGTAAGGACAATATAACATACATAGTAGTAGTACAAATATAGCAAGGACAATTGAATTTGAGATATATCTTCATTTACACATAATAACACGTGACATTATCCAAGGTCTGTAAGACCTTTGAAAGTCTACTCAAGGGCTAAGTATTTCCACGTTTCGTCTTTTAAAAAAGAGGACAAGAAAAAAAGAACAAGACAAGAAAAAAGAAAAAGAAAAGAAAAAGACAGAAGAAGAGAGAAAAAAGCAAAAGAGGAACTCGGAAGGGGAAACGATACGTCTGAGCGCGCTGAGCACATCCGGCCATCATAGGATTATCATCGACGCGGAGCAGGGCAATGAAGACATCTGTCTGATGCTCCCTGCTATTACGAATATGGCCAGGCAGCGGGTGAAACACGGCGAAACACAAAAGCGCAAGATGTCAGGGACTTTGGAACGGGGGAATGTCAAAAGGTGCAACAAGAACAAAAGAACGAAGTGAACTACTTCCGACACGGATGACACGCTGCGAGAATCGAGGCGGATCGATTCGCGGTGTGTCGGGACACGCGAACCAAAGCTAACTGACGAAAAATAATAAACAGAGTGAAATATATAAGGTCAACAATTTTCCTTTCTTTTCTGTCCTACGTGTTTCCCATTCCCCGACTTATGTACCTACGTATCTCGTCTCTCTCGATTGTACATAGCTGCAAGTTTTCTTCTTAGAGTTTCTCGTCAGACCGCAAATGACGAGCACCGAACCACAGAGGGTTCACGCTCTGCGAATTCCGGCGAGTAACGAGGAAAGTTGTACGAAAAAGGAGGAACAGTCAAGGAGAACAACCTTGATCGCTCTTCCACTTTACGTGTAAGTACACGTGTAAGTACGTATGTATATTAGTAATACTTCGAGTTTCTTCGGACCTTGTGTGCACTCTGCGCGATTTTTGCGACTATCTGTCGTTTCCGATTTTTTTTTTTTTTTTTTTTTTTTTAAAATAACTCCTCGCGAGAAAGGCGAGTCTTTGTCATTCGTGAAAGGCAACAAAGTCTATCAGGGGATGCTGGAAGGGAACGTGTACAATGTACACGTGGGAGTTAGAGGAGGAGACTGTTGTAGTCTCGACGAAAATACTCGCGTCGGTTTCGGAAGTGTGTGTGCAACGAAACCGCGCTTTACACCTCGGTTTCGCCCGGCTGGAACGGTTGTTCCCGTAGGAACGCGTTCCCTCGCCGAGGCCCCTCGGGTGAAAGTATCTCGCGCGAATAGGAACGAGATTAACGCGACGCTTTGGCAACGTTCCGAGGGCAAGGGACCGGTAAGGCTGAGCCGCAACGCAGTCGCTCCGCCAAACTTAACGACACTTCGTTTTCGTTTACAGAATAGCTTCAGGCGGTCGGAAAATGAACGACCGATACAAAGCGAGGAGCCTTTTACGGCCCAGGTATCCAGCCATCCTTTTGGGAAAACGGACTCGGCCGATTTCGTTCGGTCGTTGTTACTTACCTTCCGGGAAATTAGCCTTGTCCCTTCTCGAGAAACTCGCGGATTACTCTTTGTCAGCGTGGCCGCTACTTTCCTGCTTACAATTACACCTCTCGTGCACGTCGAGAATTTTTTGTTTCCAAAGTTTCCTCGGTTTCTAAGTATGTTCAAGTGAAAGAAAATAGACGAAACAAATAATAAATTTATTGCCTCGCAATAATTTCTATCCAGTAGTGTTATTATTATACGAATTATCGTATACGGTTTGGCCACTCGTTATGGTCCGCAATCAGTTTGCCAGCGCAGGTGATTAAGACTTCGGATTGGCCTGATATTGTCCAGTAAGGAGTAATCACTTCGTTTGCTTTCAATTCAAAATATATTATTCGATTCTTGTACGAATGAGAGAGAAATACGTTTCTCTTGTCTCCCTTTCGAAAGCATTGAACAGTTTTTTTTTAGAAAACGTCATTTATTTGTTTCTAGTAAGGAATCTAGTAGTAGCAGTAACTCTATTTTCTTTCAATTATGTGTCAATCATGTTTTATTTCTAAAATTATGATTTCAGTATTAATTGACAATAGAAGCAATTTTATAATTTACTGCCTTTAAAATAGATTACTGTAAATTTATAAATTTATTATACATATATATTTATTAAAAAAAATTTTTTTTAATTTTGAAAAATAAGATATAACGAATGTACCTATGATATATTATTAATGAGAAGGAATTCTTCTTGCATTTCTTTCTGCATTATACCGGTTCTACTCCATTCCAGAAAATACAAAGCTTTTTTCTAATTCTTTTCTTGTCTGAACTTTGAGAGTTTCGAATGGCGAAGAAAGTAAAAAAAGTATGAAAAAAAGTACGTAGTTTTCGAGCGTCGAGGAATTTCAACGTCCCTAGCAAAAATTCCTACGTTTTGCATCTTTATTTCCTACAATACTTTCGCTTCAATATCGCGTTAAAAGGCGATTCTTTGGAATTGAAAAGTTTTACATGTTTTAACTTTTAATTGGCATTGTTCCCAATTTAAGCACACTTCTGCCGTGTAGTTGTAACTTTCTTAAACCGAAGAGAAGAAAAAGATGCTTCTGCCTTTGAAAAGAAAAAAAGATCACGAACGTTTGTAAGTTTATTCATAGAGACACTGTCGCGACAGAATCATGTATTCGTTTGTTCTGCCACGACGAAAGAAACGACAGAACAATCGTGCAATTGTCGTTCTCAATAGTTCAGCATTCTCGTTTATTATATCGTGAGGCTGAACACGAGCCGTCTAATTGCATTTTTACGCGTTCGCGTTTATCGAAATTACTTGGTTGAAATTATCTAATACGTAATAAGAGAGATTTTTCACGTCTCACATTTTCATCGATATCGAAATTGCCCGGTGAAAATTATATTGATCTATAAATTACGAGATTGTAATTTATTTCTTTTAATTATTACCGTTGAATCATTTTGAACGGTGATAATAAATTCTCAATGAACGTGCAATATTTATTGCATATTTGCAGAATAACTGAGTAATTAATTACCAAATCGATCGAACTCACAAAACGGCTAAATGATTAATGACTAAACTCCTTTGATATTTTAGGGAATTTGCGCGGGGGAATATTCAAAAAGTTAAATATCGCGACTATCGTTATCAATTCCTTGAAAAATGTAAATATTTACAGATGTAAATATTTAGGAGCAAACAGATTCTTTTTTTTTTTTTCTTATTATTAATGTTTAATTTCAGAGCTTCTTCGTTGGAACGAAATTTAATGCTCGATCGAATGGACTTGCGATCGGATCCACTTATCCGAACGCAAGTTTCTATTACACGAAACTTTTATCCGAATAAGGGTAATTGGTACACAGCTTCATTTTTTAATTAGCTCGTCCGCGTTTCATCATTTTTATAGCATAAAATTAAGATAGTCATATAAGAGTTATTTTTATTTATCATCAACTTGACCTAGTAAATTGAAATGTCGATATTATACACGAATACAATTGTGTTTGACCTATTTCCTGACAAACAGCAATTTTCGATAATTGCGTCACCCGTTGTTTCATCGTCCAGATCCTATAACTTCTTGAGAAACAAATTTTCATCCGTAAAGGGAGATCTCAAATTGCATTTGAAATGAAATTTTATTTCATAAACTACATTTTATTTTAATTTATAGAATTGTTATTAATAAATAAATATATTATTAAATAATAAATTATACAGAATTTTTTCTAAAAAAGCCAGCATTTCGATTAAAAATTGAAAGACAGTTAACGATCAAAGTAAGAATTCAATCTTCAACCGTAATTAACGATTAACCCATTGCCTCACGATTTTCTCTTCAATTTCAAGCAGCAAGCATTACCTATTGATGCTGCGAAATCAATTCAAGCCAGTTTCAAAGCAGCGAAACAAATTATGCGTAACTTTCATTCATCAACGTTCAACGTTTAACGAAATTAAATTTGTCAGTCTGATTAGAAACTTCATAGGTTCGCAATTTACTTTCCCTTTTCAAATCGTGGTCTTTCCTGTACGACTCGATATTACAAGTCACAAGGGGGTTGAGAGATATTTCAATCGTTCGTGTGCAGGGATTTATGACTAAGTGCCGAAGTTAGAAAGATTATTGGACAAAACCTAACCCTCGTTAAACGATGAAATTGTTTCCCAAACTCTGTCAAAGAGTTCTCTCTCGACCACAACGAGTGCTCTGTACACTTTATCCACTTTATCTCGTGCACGAACGAGAACACGACGGAAACTGAGAGTCACTGTGGAGCCCGGATAAGTAAAGTACGAAAGCAAACGGAGGGTAAGACGTGGCAAAGGAAAGCGGAGCAGGAGGCAAGGTAGAAGCTGGGGGACCTCACATGTTGCGGCCGCGGGGCCAGTACGGTTATACGGCCAGGCCCAGCTCCGATTCCCGCCCCGGTAGTTTCCCATGATTGCGATACGTAATCGGTATACTCCCTGACGTATCCTCTATGCTCGCCCGTTCTCAACAGCGCCGCGTAGCGTTTCGTGCTCCTTCTCTTCCTTTTCCCTCCTGCCCCGTCTATCTCGTTCTCTTTCCATGTCTTTTCAATTTCCATTCCCTCGTGCACGCATGTTTACCGCTAGTCTCTCTCTCTCTTTTTGAATCACGCTTGCTCCGTGATGCAAGCACGCCTCGCAAAGGAAACCGAACATCGAACGAAAGGTACAGCGTAGATTATCGATCGCAGGTCAAAGTTGACTTTAACCACTTGCGCTGGCAACCGACTGCGGACCGTAACGAGTGACCAATACCCGTGCACAACAATTCGTCGCTTTCTTTTCCTTTTGAGCCTCGTCGGTATGTCACTGAATGGAGATTATTGTGAAGTAACATAACATTGCTTGTTTTGCCTGGGTTATAATATAAGTTAAAATATATTGTGAAAATATTGGAAAAAAAATTCTCGAGGTGGCACGTTATTTCAGCGCAAGAGCACGGTATTTTTTCCCTTTTCATAATAGTCTAAATTTCGATTGAAAATGCAAGTTTCAACTTTGGAGACCCGTCAGTTCGAAAGTTATACTAGCTGTAAAGATCGAGTATTTTTCTTTTATCAGGGCTCGAAATTAATATTTAAATTCTCGAATAATATTTAAAGTCTCGTGACTTTCGAAACTTTTGGAGTTCTCGAAGTATCGATCTCACCTTCGTATGAATTGTTATTACGGTTAAAAAAAGGACAAATGAAAACGTGACACACGAAAATATTAATCCTTCGACTTCTCTAGATAATTTAAATATTTTAAAATAACGTATACAATACATTTTAAAATAATTTGACGACTGTTGCAATGAAGATCTTTTAGTCGATCGACGTTGATAATTTCTGTTTCCATTTTGTAATCTAAATTTTCCACACGAGGGAAAAGTTCTAATGTAACTTTTCGGAAACTTGCGCTGGTTGATTAAAAAAAGAAAGAAGCGGAAAGAGGAAACGAAGTTGAAAGTTCTAAAAGTTAAAGTGCAAGTAACGCAAAGGAAGAAAGACTTATAATGGAACGGAATATTTAAGTGTTGAAAATAAATGAAAAAATCAAGACTCTGCACTTACGGACAAGATCAACTCAATCAGAAATTATATTAACGCAATCGCGTGTTTCTAAATCTAAGATCGTTCGTTTCGAAGTAATCGAAAAAAAAATCAAAATTCTCCCTTTTTCTAATATTTTTCGTTTTATTCGTTATAATTAAATTAAAAATGTAATCATTTTCAGATCAATGATTATCTCTGATCGCAATGTTCTCGATTATTTCCTTTATCCATCAATAAACGATCGCGATCGTCAGTCATCAATCAGATTACGTTTCCGTTTGAAATTCATCATCTAGGAGGTTCTATTTAACGAGACTTCGAACAAGGAAAGAAAATACCAACCGAGTTTCAGACTCGAATATCGCGGATGTGTTTGCGACGGATAGAGGTTAAGATAAACGAGTTTCAACTTGGCTAATTTGACTTTCGCTGTTAAAATTAACCCTGAAGTCGAATGTCAGCGTGCTGAAGCTGCGTTTGATAAATGGGGAGCGTGTCTGGTCGCGACTAACGTTTCGTCGTTAGACGCATGTTACGAGCCGATGTTAACAGAGTTAAGTGAAATTAATCGTTGACTCGATAAACTGTAACTTCGTCACCACCTTGACGACGACGAAAGATTTAAAATTTCAAGATTCAAAGTCAAAGCAGAGATCGAGGTATCGATCGTTCTCTCGCGAATGTATGCCATCCGATCGGGACCGATGACTTTCCGAAGATACACGTTACCTTCAAGTTTCTCTGTGATTTTAATCGTTCCACGGAATCTCGTCTGTCGAAGGGGGGACGAAAAAGTTTCGGAGAAGACCAACAAGATCAATACCTTTTCCTTTTGACCTATTAAACTGTAATCGACTTCAATCCTTCTCGTAACCCTTTCAAGCTCCAAGAAGTTCTTTCCTAGTCCAGCGTAGAGACCACTCTCGGCTAAGTACATGCCTTTCCACTTCCGACATACTACGTGTTACATCGATCGTGTATCAAATTATTTCGGCGACACGCTGAAAACGTTAAAAATGAGACTGACATTTGGAGAGGATTTTTTTATTCAAACGTCGTCGGTGTCGCGAGATATCTGAGACACGTAGACATTTTATTTCATCGCAGTGTCTGAGAAAGCACGGGACACCTATTTGTTATGCACCGCTTCGGTAGACTAACAACTTTCCAGGCCTCGCGAGAGAAAGTTTGATTAGGAATTTCAGAGATACAGTGGCCCCAAACGTGCATCGGCATAATTATATCGTCCTTGTGTGCGGTTATTAACTTAATTATACTTGGAAATGTATAGCGGCGGTGCTTCTTTAATATCGGAGGAGTTTAATCTTCCGGCAAACGCCGGCGCGTTTCAGAGATGCTTTATTAAGAATCTATCAAGTTACATAAAAAGTCGTGCGTTTTGCATATTGACGCAGATATAGGTAGAATGACAGAAGTTTGCGAAACTTTCACTCGCGGAAGAGCGCGCGAGGTGAGATATTTTGCTTGAAGATTTATTTCTAACCCTTCACACTCGAAGGTTTTTACGTTTCATGGTTTAATTTAAGATTTTCTATTTTATGTTTACTCGTGTTATTCATTTCAGTAAAAGATGTGCTAGAACACTCTGTTCTAAAATAATTGATATATCTTTAAATATATATATTTGTTCTAAAATATTTTATATATTTTTAAATACAATATATATTTAAAGATTAAAATATTTTATATATTTTTAAATACAATATATATTTAAAGACTAAAATATTTTATATATTTTTAAATATACATATTTGTTTAAAATATTTTATATATTTTTGAATATATATATTTATTCTAGAATATTTTATATATTTTTAAATACACTATATATTTAAAGACTAAAATTTTATATATTTTACTATTTTATATATTTTTGAATATATATATTTGTTCTAAAATATTTTATATATTTTTAAATACACTATATATTTAAAGACTAAAATATTTTATATATTTTTAAATATACATATTTGTTTAAAATATTTTATATATTTTTGAATATATATATTTATTCTAAAATATTTTATATATTTTTAAATATATGTATCTGCAATTGTTGTGCAATTTCCCAGAAATTGTCAAAATTCGCAGTCTACTTGTCATCTATTGTTTTCCTGATTGTTGACATTTGAAAACGATCAATAACTCTACGATTCAAACGTAGCTTCATGAATGATTTTATGTGTTGTATGTTCGTTTTTATTCCGATATTAAATTCAGCGGAGTTTTCTATTTATGGTAGGAAAAAGAACTGGTTGCCAAGCTCGTGTCTACAAACGGGTTTCTAAACGTTTTCTTTGTCGTAGCTCATTGAGACTGCGTTGCGTTCGAGTTGTTCATTGTTCAACTGTATTTTTATATCCTCGTGCTTAAAGTAAGTTTAGAAACAATACCAAGTAGCGACAATATAAACGTAAACGTATTGGAAATACGGGAACAGTTTCTATGTGAAACTGCACGGCTGGCGTCGTTCAATCTCGCCAACAGTTTCTCCGTAATTGGAAGAAAAATCTCATGCTGAAATAAAACAATGTAAAACAACGCGATGGGATGCGAAATGGTGTCAAGTAGATGTAATATGAAAATATAGCTTTCGTACGTTTAATTTCCATGTCATTTCTGCGTGTGTTTCTAAATGTCAAGTAATTACGCTCCTAAATGTATTTGAACGCATAAAAATTCTGGCCGGTCTCTGTGTCTTTTTTCTTTTAGATAAAATTATATCAAGTAATTGCGTTCCGTCATTTTCAAATGTATTTGGACGCATGAAAGGAACAGATACTTCAACTGTGAGCGCAGAATGTTTTCCTACGTCTAATATTTTGCTACTCGAATAGAGAGCAAAGCCTCCAGAGTTTTTCATCTGGACAGAAAACTAACTTGAAAACACCGTATCTGATAAAGATCTGTGCTTTGGTTATTAAACGGACACTCTGGGATCGTTGTATAAAATAAACTTACACAGGGTGTCTCTACTTGTATTTCGGTATAACAAAAAAATGTACAAATATATACTCGAGAATTCTTCGTAAAGAACCTAAATAACGAAAATTCGAAATAACAGCGTAATAAGTTTTCGTTAATAAGAAGATGGATGAGTTGGGGAGGGCCAACTTCTTTAGCCTCCAAGGTCACTAGACTTCACCATTGGATCTCTACTTACGAGGAGTATATATGAGCAATCTAATATAATATATATATATATATATAAATATATGAAGAAACATATATAGAAATATATATGTATATATATATTTATTGTCTATTTCAGACTGTAAGCAACACAAAGTGGATTCAACAGAGAAAAAAAAAAAAAAGAGAAGGAAGAGAATATTTCACCACTCGAATTTACACCTGATGCCTGCTGCCCAGATTTCGACCCGATTCGTTCTCTCCTCGAACATTTCCTACACACCTTTACACAACGCCTGACAAAAAAAAGAAAAAAAAANAAAAAAAAAAAAAAAAAAAAAAAAAAAAAAAGAGAAAGAGAGAAACAGAAGAAAAAAGAAAAAAAAGTTGCAGACAACCGCGCCTCCGCGCTCGATATCACCTGCTGCTACCGCTTGTCTGGCACGGACGTCCGCCGCATAATATGTCCATTAAGCGGTTTATCGGTGGAAGATATACAAGAACACACCGGGAACCCAGGTACTCTACTCGGTTTCTGACGTTCCACGGGACGAGTTTTAATACGCGTGCGTGTGTGGTCCGCGATTCGATTTCCAGCAGGGCCGTGGCTGGCGGGTCGGCTTTATCGTGGCAGGATGGATCGCCAGTAGCGTAGGCAATTCACTCGAGCGACGCGCCGTGTCGCGGTAAGAGGGAATTAAACGAATTCCCGGAGGACCAGCCTTTACGCGACGATAATATCGCCGGTCGAATGTATCGCCCTGATAACGGTGTAACCCGCGATTACAGACAAATAACGCCGGTACTCAGCCCTGGCCTGGTCATAATTGCTCCCCAATACCGTCGAGGCGACCAAGTTGCGTTTCGTTTTGTCTCGAACCTCGCCAGCAATGGCGCGTTTAGACCAGTGTTGCCCAAAGTGGGCGATATCGCCCCCTGGTGGGCGCTGGAACGATTCAAGGAGAGAGAAGAGAAGGGGTGATAGCAGCCTCGGGCGCAATTGGGGGGCGTTGAATGAAAATAGGGGGGGACGAAGGAAGAGAAGAGGGCGAGAGAAGTTCGAAAAAAACTGTGCACATTGTTATTTCATCGAGTACCGATGCAGAAGAATCTCTAAAATTGCAACGGAAGAACCTGATGGAAACGTGACGGACAAGCCGAGGGGAATTGAAATTTCAATTCGAAGGAATTGGCTACAGTTCATTGGCTGCAAATACCCTACGCTCTATCTTGAATTACACCGTGCCGCAAAATACAAAAGTTTTCAATTGCATTTTCTTCGTGGTCGCAAATCTGTGCAAATAAAAAATGAAACCGGCTGCAAATAACAAAGATCTTTATTTTCCTTTTTTTTTTTTTTCTTTCTATGCCTTTCGTAACTTTTGTTTTAATGTTCGATTTCAATAAACCGTTTTGTAATTTTAATAAGCTTCGACGCTGTCTTGTAAAGATGCAACAGTATCTTTTCCTATTATGCCAATAATAATGCAAGTTTGTCACTGCATTTTTTCACTGAATTTTGTTCACTTGAAGAAGATAGAGTTTTCACGATAAAGGGGAGGGGGCTGAGTTTAGATCAAACGGACGTCTAGCGTAAACGATGATCGAGCTATATTCGCGGCCAATGCAAACGAACGTCGCGATGTTATTTTTAAAATTAAGCATTCTTCGACGCTCGGCGAATAGCTTACCGAGCACGAACGAACGATCTCGTTTCGAATTGAATTTTATTGAAGTGGAAGACGAACAAGCATTCGTCCGTTTGGTTTAAACGTGGCGCAACACGAGCGTACAGTGGCTCATTCAAGTCTTCCAACGTTGCAACGCTATAGAAATAGCTCGTCTATGTATACATTGTATGAATTGCACAAAACATTTTTAAATTTCATTAATTTCATTAATGTACATTCTCATAATTACACTGAAATATATAGTTGCACATATATATTTCTCCTGTGCAAAAGTTGCGAGGTAATAAAAAAAAATTTGCACAATATCTGTCAAGTATAAATGTTAAGAAAATCTTACTGAATATTTAATTATTACAGAATCATTCAATGCTGTAAATTTTTATCTTACAATCAGATATAAATATATTTTGATATTTCTATTACCTGAGATTGACTAAGATTAATAATTTTTCGAATGAATTTCAACTTCTTTCACGTTAACACAGACAAGATTTCCGACTTGATCGTTGAGAATTTCGTGTATAACTTCCAAATTGAGAGGCAACGAATAAAACTGTTCACAGAATATGAAATTATAATTCGAGAAGTTTTATTACCAGTGAGGGAATCAATACCGCAGAATGCTAAGCAACTTCAATACCTGTCCTTTTGTCTGGCTTTAAAGCCTGCATAATCTGCAGTACGTATGTAGGCGCGGAGGTGAACGCAGCCATGAATAAACATTCAAAACAGATAACTCCAAAGAATTATTTATTTCATCTTCATGCACTTGGAGGAGACGTTTTACTGGCCAATTGGAATCGGGGATCGTAACTATCGAAACCAAAATGAAAAACGTCGGTAGCGTGACAATTGTTTTTTCGACTAAAATGTTTTTGGTTACAAAAAAAAAAAAAAAAGAAACAAAAAAAGATTAAATCGACCATAACGTTGAATGAGATCTGGACTTGTAATTCATTTGAATTTATATATTTTAGCATTTTGCGCTGAAAGAACGTGCCACGCACGTCGAGAATTTTTTGTTCCAAAAATTGTAATATTTTCACAGTTTTAACTACATTTAAGTAAAATAAAGTTAAATAAAGTACTGCTTAAAAGTAAAATAAAATAAATTTATCACTTCTCAATAATTTCTATGCGTGTGATATCACATCGACAAAGGAAAGAAGTTGAAAAGAAGAAGAAAGCGTCGAATTATTGTATACGGCTCGGTCACTCGTTATGGTCCGCAATCAGCTGCCCAGCGCAAATGGGTTAAAACAATATATAAACCGCTGTCTCTTCCACTCTCTCTTGTTTTGTGCAGTTTACCAATTCGTACGAGCGTTATCAAACTTTTGTACTTTCTGACACAGTACTTTTCAATCTTCAATTCGGATTTAAAATAGATCTCTGTCGTCAGTCTCCGCTGTTCGACGATCCGAGACGACGGAGACCCAAGGCCAGGGCACGATAATTCAGAATCATCGTGTAATAAAGTTTCAAGGTGAAATCCGAGATACCGGCGCGCAGTATTTCCGATTAATTCACGTAGAACGAACACTGTGAGCCGTAACTTATAATCCGAGGGACAGAATCCAGGGCCCGCTGGTCCGATTCTAAGCCTCGGCTTGATTCGCTCAGCGGGAGGTCTTCGAGGTGTATAGCGGGACCGCACGCGGCGAAGGGAAACGAGACACAATAAGGAGCCACCACGCAGCTATGTACAGTCTCCTTTCTTTCCCTCTTCCTTGTCCCGTTCCTTTTTCCACTATCGTGTCTTCCTTGCATCTGCTTCATCTCCCTCGAGTCGATAAGTCGCGCTGGCAACTCTCAACTAGCTACGTGCGCACGTAGAAATGGTAATTGCACATACCGGAGAATTGTATCGTTACTTCCTCTGTCGTTGATCGATCGAGCATCGGTTATTATCCTCGATCGGAAGTGGGCAACCCCGCGATATTATTGATTCACAGTAGAGTGAGTTTTTAGGGGAATTGATCTGCCCAGAGGGAGCTTGGTACCGTTATTGTTATCGCCGAGGTAGATTCCTTTTCTGGTTCGGTGTGTTCTCGGGCTTCTCCCAATTTCGTTTTTTCCATGTTCAGTGTTTTTCAACGAAACGTAAATAAAAGGATATGCGTATTCCTCGATACGAAAGACCGGGAGAGAATATCGCGAAACAAAATGGAAAAAGAGTGCGGCGAGATAACCAAAATTGGCTGAAGGCTGAACTAGAAATTTATCGATTTTTTTTGTAAATCCGATTTTTATGTATTTGTAGCGAATTATATTGTTATTATAATAATATTATTATTTTCAAAGTTACGTAAAAGTCGAAGCTTTTTTATTATTATTATTATATTATTATATAACATATATAATTATTATTATAATATTATTCCTTTTACAATATGGGAATATTATTTTCAAAGTAACGTCGAAGTTCTTTTATTATTATTATCATGTTATTATAAAATATTTAATATTATAATATATTATTATAATATTATTACTATCACCATAATATTATGTAATTATTATTATTATATTATTTCCTTAACAATATGGGAATATTATTTTTAAAGTAACGTAAAAGTCGAAGCTTTTTTATTATTATTATCATATTATTATATAATAT